>NC_053436.1:31719470-31912999 GCF_007990345.1 Gossypium hirsutum
TCCAAAAGGACCTAGTTGACGAAGTTGCAAGATGATTCGATGAATTTAGGAATTAATTAATACAAGGTGGAGTAAGTTTGGGTTTGTGGATTGTCAATGTGCCCATTCTTGATAGGGTGGCCCGGCCCAAGGCATGGGTTTCCCTTCCTTCCGTTTATGTTGATTATTATTTGCTATTGGTAGTAGGGTAGTGAAATTAGATAACAGCATTTGATAATAACAGAAAGAAAGGATGATTGGAGGAGGGTGTTCATCCTTTCCTTACCACATGCGACCTAAGAAGAAGAAAGAAAGGTGAGCAGCATTCGCCTTTGATGAGGAGGTTAGTAAATTTTGTTATTTTCTTTGATATTTTTTGGGTTAATCATCAGTTTTTTACCTAGCATACTAAATTTTGAGTGTTGGTGGAGCTTTCGTTATGTATGTGTGAAGACTTGTTCTTCTTCCTTTAGTTTTGTGGATCAGAAACAAAGGTTGTTGATGAAGAATAATGTGTTAAGATTATATGACTTATCATGTTATATGTATATGCAACGAAATGGTTGATGATTTTGGAGGTGATTAGCTTGATCGGCCACGGTTATTCCTAACACGATCTATGCTTGTTATGTTACTCATGTTAAACAATTCGGCTTGACTTCGGCCATGGATGGTTGTATTTCTTTGATGTTGTTTTGATGCTTTAGGGCTTGAGGTTGATTATAGATGAGGTGGTTCTTGATTTAAAATTTGATGGATGTTAGCTAATTGGGCAACCAAGTTCATTTTTTGTTATGAGGTCATATGTGCATTCGGCCATGGTCTTGCTTGATATGAGATTTGTAATGTGATTTCTAATTGTCTATGATTTGGTTTTGTTTCATGGTATGGTATATTGATCCATGAGAATTTAGTAAGGTTGCATTCGGCAACTACTGAAATTAAAATCGATGTCTAAGCTTGGTGATTCGATGATGATATATGTGTATTACATAAGTTATTTGTTGATTCGGCTTTGGTAGTTGATAGATTATTGGCCGAATTACTACATACTATACATGTGAGATTGGTTGTAAATATTTGCAAGGTGGTTAACTAGTTAATTTTGATATGTCAGGAGCTAAGGAGGTGAACGAGCAAAGGCAAAGAAAAGGTTATCGAGTAGCCGAGTTGGAACCGTCTTACCCAACACGAGGTAAGTCATTAAGCATGTAGTGGGTAGTATATCAAATGGTCATATGTGTATGTATTGATGTGATTGGAATGAATAAATATACATATATATAGCATGTACGTATGTGATGATGAATTGTTGAATGAGAAAGAGGTAAGATGTACTGAGTTGTTGATCTCGGCACTAAACGTGCGGGATAACCATTATGACCATGAGATGGGCGCTAAGTGCGCGGGATTAATTGTTACAGCACTAGGGTGCGATTTGACTATGTTGCACTAGTGTGCGAAATGAATATGATGCACTAAGTGTGCGAATTGACCATGCGGCACTAAGTGTGCGAGTTTGACTATGTAGCACTAAGTGTGCGATTTGATTATGTAGCACTAGGTGTGCGAGTTGATTTATAGCACTGAGTGTGCGGACTCGATATACATTCGTGAATTATTATGGACACTATGTGTGCCACTATTGAGTCGATCGCGGACAGCGGGTCGGGTAAGTGTCTTGAGTACGTGGCTATAGGTGCTATGCTTATACTTGGTGTTGAGCTCGGTAAGTTCGAACCTATGTGACAAATATACTTGAAGTCACGTACATAAGTTTTATCGTAGGATGGGTGAAAGGTCGTATAGTCGTTTGTTGTAACGAAATAAATCGATTTATGAAATTGCTTCAATTCCTATTGATGAGTATATAGAATGTGAATGCATGAATTGATATGAAATTGAATTGATAAGTTGGAGGAACTATGGTATGGTTCGGTATGGATGGAGTAAATTGTCTCGTTCCATTTTGTTTCCTCTTGTGATTGTTGTTGATAGATGGTAGTGCATTGCTTATGACTTACTGAGTTATAAACTCACTCGATGTTTCCTTGTCACCCACTTAGGTTGCTTGGACTCATCTATTTTTGCGGGGTCGGGCCGTCGTTGAAGTCATGGACATTGGTACTTCTATTAGAATCATTGGAAACTAGTAGTTGTTTATTGGCAGTATTACATGCGAATCACGATGTTCGATTGAATTGGATCAGGGTAGGATGAATGGATAGTTACTTCGTAAAGTGCGCAGAGTGTATGAGATTGAAAATCACTAAATAGGGGGTAATTATTGATGAAATTTGTAATCGAAGCTCGATGAGTCTGCTTTCATGAGGAGTACGAAAGATCATATGGCAGTATTAAGAGATAATAGATTTAGTGGGACAGGGCCAGAACGGTTCTGGATTCCTGCTCCGACTTTGGAATTCATTATAATTAACCAGAGATATTAGGGGTCGTACCATATATGTGCAGATTCCTCTCTGAGTCTAGTTTTCATAGAAACAAACGGCAACAGTATTGAAGCCTCGTGTAGGGAGATATCCCAGTCGTAATGGGCAAAGGTCAGTGTAGTCGACCCCTGCAACTTGGGGGATTTTGACTAATAAACTGTACTAATTGGCCCAACCAAAATTCTAGAAAAAATACATAGATGGGCACATGAGTCTAGTTTCTGGGAAAATTACGAAACTGATTTTCGAGTTACGAAACTCAGATATGATTTTTAAAGCGGCTAGTACACAGATTGGGCAGTGTCTGGAAATAAATTTTGTAAGGGGTTAAAGCCAGTTAACACCTCGTGTTCGACTCCGGTGTCGGTTTCGGGTTCGGGGTGTTACATTTTATTGGTATCAGAGCTATGGTTTAGTCGGTTCTAGGACTACCATAGCGCGTATGAGTCTAGCTATACATGCCGAATGTTAATGTTTAAATGTGTGATGACTTCCGACGGTTGAAATGTTTTTGTTTTGATTAGTAAATGGACCCCGGTGAAGAAAGAACCCTAGCGGATGACGTTGAGAGCGTAGCGGCTGCTCCTGCACAAGGGACGCCGCCTGTTGAACCTCAGTCATCTGCGAATAATCAGGTGAGGGGGCTAAACAAGCCTTCTTTACCATGATGAACGAGTGGGTCGCGCAATATGCCCGAGCCAACCCGGCTGTCCAACAATTCCCAAATTTGAATAATCCACCCAAGAGCCTGTAAGGCCATCAGTCGCTGATCCTGTGAGGCTGAGTAAGCCACCTGTAGACTTGATTAGGAAGCGTGGGGCCGAGGAGTTCAAGGCCATAGTAACTGATGATGCCGAAAGGGCCGAGTTCTGGCTTGATAACACCATGCGGGTGTACGATGAATTGTCATGCACACCCGATGAATGTCTAAAATGTGCTGTATCTTTGTTGCGAGACTCAGCCTACTATTGGTGGAGGACCTTGATTTCCATAGTCCCGACGAGCGAGTAACTTGGGACTTCTTTCAAACGGAATTCCGGAAGAAATTTATTAGCCAACGGTTCATTGACCAGAAGCGTAAGGAGTTCTTGGAACTCAAGCAAGGCCGTATGACGGTATCTGAATACGAACATGAATTCGTAAGACTTAGTAGGTATGCCGGGAGTGTGTAGCTGTTGAGGTTGCTATGTGCAAAAGATTCGAGGAAGGATTGAATGAAGATTTAAAGCTACTAACGGGTATTTGGAAATAAAGGAATTCGTAACACTAGCGAACGAGCCTGCAAGGCGGAGGAACTTGGAAAGGAGAAGAGGAAGGCTGAATTTGAAGCTAGAGATTATCGTAAAAGATCGACGGGTAAAGCTCCGTTCTCAGCTGTGAAGAAGTTCAGGGAGGACATTAATAAGTCGAGGGCGACTGCGGGAATTTCCATCCGGGCAAGACCATCGATGGGCTCCGAGCTACTTCGGTAGCTAGTGTGGGCAATAATCGTCACGAGAAACCTGAATGTCCCAATGTGGAAGACGACACCTAGGTGAATGTTGGGGCAAGTCTACTAACAGGGCCTGTTACGGATGTGGTTCGAAGGACCACTTCATTAGAGATTGCGCGGAGCTGGATGAGAAGAATAAGATTCAAGGTGCAAGACCTAGTGGAGTGACATCTAGAGGTAGACCACCGAGAATTTTAGGAGGCAGGGGTGGTAGTCAGGGGGGGCCTCTGATACGGCCGATCGAGCCGAGAACCGTACTCCTGCTAGAGCATATGCCATTCGCGCACGAGAGGAGGCATCCTCCCCCGACGTCATCACTGGTACCTTCACTCTCTTTGATACTAATGTGATTGCATTGATTGAACCTGGTTCTACTCATTCATATGTATGCGAAACCTTAGCAACCAGTAAGACTCTACCTGTTGAGTCTACTGAGCTCGTAATTCGAGTATCAAACCCTTTGGGTCAATGCGTACTTGTTGATAAAGTGTGTAAGAGATGCCCTCTAATAATCCGAGAATCCTGTTTTCCGGCTGATTTGATGCTTTTGCCGTTCGACGAGTTTGATGTTATTCTTGGTTTGGATTGGTTAACCGCGCATGATGCGGTTGTGAATTGCAAAAGCAAGACTATCGATTTGAAGTGCGCAAATAACGAGATAATCCGAGTTGAGTCTGCGGACTTAAGGGGGTTGCCAGCTGTAATATCAGCAATGTTGGCCCAGAAATATGTAAGGAAAGGGTGCGAAGCATACCTCGCGTATGTACTTGATGACAAGGAGTTAGAAAAGAAACCCGAATCGGTGCCGGTGGTTTGTGAACACCCGGATGTTTTTCCTGAAGAGTTACCGGGTTTGCCACCTGTTCGGGAGGTAAAGTTTGGTATTGAGCTTGTACCTGGAACTACGCCAATTTCGATCGCTCCATATTGTATGGCACTAACCGAGTTAAAAGAGTTGAAAGCTCAGTTGCAAGAATTGACGGATAGAGGTTTCGCTCGACCGAGTTTCTCACCTTGGGGTGCACCAGTATTGTTCGTGAAAAAGAAGGACGGAACCATGAGGTTGTGCATTGATTATCGTCAACTGAATAAAGTGACGATAAAGAATAAATATCCGTTGCCGCGTATTGATGATCTGTTCGATCAATTAAAGGGGGCATCGGTGTTTTCAAAGATAGATTTGAGATCGGGTTATTATCAGTTGCGGATTCGAGATTCGGACGTACCCAAAACTGCTTTCAGAACGAGGTACGGTCACTATGAGTTCTTAGTGATGCCGTTTGGGCTCACTAATGCCCCTGCGGTGTTTATGGATTTGATGAATCGGATCTTTAGGCCGTATTTGGATCGGTTCGTAGTTGTGTTTATTGATGACATCTTGGTCTATTCAAGAGATGAGGCCGAACATGCTGAGCATCTGAGGCTAGTGTTGCAAATTTTGCGGGATAAGCAGTTATATGCTAAGTTCAGTAAGTGTGAGTTCTGGCTAAGAGAGGTTAGCTTCTTGGGTCATGTGGTATCCGCATCGGGTATTCGGGTTGACCCGAGCAAAATTTCAGCCATACTTAACTGGAAGCCTCCGAGAAATGTTACCGAAGTCTGGAGCTTTCTAGGGCTCGCCGGTTACTACCGACGATTTGTCAAAGGTTTCTCGATGATAGCCACACCAATGATGAAGCTACTTCAGAAGGATGTTAAGTTCGAATGGACGGAGAAATGTCAGAAAAGCTTCGATCAACTGAAAACTCATCTGACTGAAGCTCCAATTTTGGTGCAACCCGAATCGGGTAAGGAGTTTGTCGTTTATGGTGACGTATCCCTACTCGGGTTGGGTTGCGTATTGATGCAAGAAGGTCGAGTTGTGGCCTATGCGTCGAGACAATTGAAGCCACACGAGAGAAATTATCCGACCCATGATCTCGAACTAGCCGCCATTGTGTTTGCATTGAAAATATGGCGACATTATTTGTTTGGTGAGAAGTGCCATGTGTTTTCGGATCACAAAAGTCTCAAATATTTGATGACTCAACGGGACTTGAATTTGCGACAAAGACGTTGGCTTGAATTGTTGAAGATTACGAGCTTGTCATTGATTACCACCCGGGAAAGGCTAATGTGGTTGCGGACGCCTTAAGCCGGAAATCACTGTTTGCTTTGCGAGCGATGAATGTACACTTGTCTGTTCTACCTGACAATGTGTTAGTAGCTGAATTAAAAGCCAAACCATTATTGACTCATCAAATTCGTGAAGCTCAGAAAGTCGATGATGAATTGGTTGCAAAACGAGCTGAGTGTGTTCCGAACAAGGAATCGGAGTTTCAGATTGATGATGATGGTTGTTTGAGGTTTAGAAGTCGTTTGTGCGTTCCAAGGAATTCGGAACTCATTCCGATGATCCTGAACGAAGCCCATTGTAGCCGAATGTCAATTCACCCGGGGAGCACGAAAATGTACAACGACTTGAAACGTCGGTTTTGGTGGCATGGTATGAAGCGAGACATCTCCGACTTTGTTTCGAGATGTTTAATATGTCAACAAGTGAAAGCGGAACATCAAGTGCCTTCAGGGTTACTTTAGCCGATCATGATACCCGAGTGGAAATGGGATCGAGTCACAATGGACTTTGTGTCCGGACTGCCAGTGTCCGCAAGTAAGAAGGATGCGATTTGGGTTGTTGTTGATAGGCTGACTAAGTCGGCTCACTTTATCCCCGTGCGTACGTATTTTTCATTGGATAAACTAGCCGAATTGTATGTTTCTCAGATTGTGAGATTACATGGAGTACCTATTTCTATCGTGTCGGATAGAGATCCGAGATTCACCTCGCGATTTTGGAAGAAATTGCAAGAAGCTTTGGGTACCCAGCTGCATTTTAGCACCGCTTTTCATCCCCAAACCGATGGTCAATCCGAGCGGATAATTCAGATACTCGAGGATATGCTGAGATGCTGCATCCTTGAGTTTAGTGGTTCGTGGGAACGGTATGTACCTTTGATCGAATTCGCTTACAACAATAGTTTCCAATCAAGTATTAAGATGGCACCTTACGAGGCTTTGTACGGTCGTAAATGCCGTACGCCATTGTTTTGGACCGAGCTCGGTGAAAGTAAAATTTTCGGAGTTGATTTGATTAGAGATGCCGAACAGAAGGTAAAGGTAATCCGTGAAAGTCTGAAGGTAGCCACAGATCGTCAGAAATCGTATGCGGATCTGAAACGGAAGGACATTGAATATCAGGTGGGAGATAAAGTGTTCCTTAAAGTTTCGCCTTGGAAAAAGGTACTTAGGTTTGGCCGTAAAGGCAAGTTGAGCCCGAGATTCATTGGGCCGTACGAAATCTCTGAACGAGTGGGGCCGGTTGCATATAGATTGATTTTGCCCCCTGAACTTGAAAGGATACACGATGTCTTTCATGTTTCGATGCTTCGACGCTATAGGTCTGATCCTTCGCTCATAATTAGTCCGTCGGAGGTTGAAATTCAGGCTGATATGAGCTATGAAGAAAAACCGATTCGTATCCTAACTCGTGAAGTGAAAGAGTTGCGAAATAAAAGGGTTCCGTTGGTTAAGGTGTTGTGGCTTAAACACGGGATCGAGGAAGCAACCTGGGAACCCGAGAGCTCGATGAAAGAACAATACCCAAACCTATATACCGGTAAGATTTTCGGGGACGAAAATTTCTTATGTGGGGGAGAGTTGTGACAACCCAAATTAGACCCTGGTCAGAATGTGGTTTCGAGACCACATTACCGAGCCAAAAATTTATTTTCGTGTTTTAATTGCATAAATTGTTGCGTGACAGTGAATATATGAGAAATTAAATGCTTAATATTAGCATTAGGATTGTGAATTAATTCAAAAAGGACCTAGTTGACGAAGTTAGAAAAGATGATAGATGAATTATAAGGATTAAATAATAACAAGGTGAGAAAGTTTGGGTTTGCATGTCAATGTGCCCAATTCTTGATAGGTGGCCGGCCAAGCATGGTTCCCTTCCTCCAAGTTTATGTTGATTATTATTTAATATTGGTAAGTGGAGTAGGAAATAAAAGAAATGAATTAAAAAGAAAAGAAAGGATGAATAAAATAAGGGAGGAAGGAGGAGTGTTCATCCTTTTCCTTACCACAATAGCCGAACCTAAAGAAAGAAAAGAAGAGAAGAAGGTGAAGCAAAGGCATTCGGCCTTTTGAATGAAGAGGAGGTTAGTAAATTTTGTTAAATTTTCTTTTGAAATAATAGTTGTTTGGGTTAATCATCACGTTTTTCTTACCTAGCCATACTAAAATTTCGAATCTAGAGTGTTGGATGGAGCTTTCGGTTATGGTATGTGTGAGAAGAACTTGATTCTTTCTTACCTTTAAGTTTTGATGGATCAAGAAAACAAAAGGTTGTTGATGAAAGAAATTAATGTGTTAAGAGATTATATGAAACTTATTCATGTTTATATATGTTATATGCAACGAAAATGGTTGATGATTTTGGAGGTGATTAGCTTGAATCGGCCACGGTATATCCATAAACACGATCTATGCTTGTTATGTTACTCATGGTTAAAACAATTCGGCTATGACATTCGGCCATGGATGGTTGTATTTCTTTGATGTTGTTTTTGATGCTTTAGGGCATTGAGGGTTGATTATAGATGAGGTGAGTTTCTTGATTTAAAATTTGATGGATGTTAAGCTAATTGGGCAACCAAAGGTTCAATATTTTTGTTATGAGGTCATATGTGCATTTCGGCCATGGTCTTTGCTTGAATATGAGATTTGTAATGTGATTTTCCTAAATTGTCTATGAATTTGGTTGTTGATTTCATGGTAATGGTATATTGAATCCATGAGAATTTAGTAAGGTTGCATTCGGCAACTTACTTGAAATTAAAAATCGATGTCTAAGCTTAGGTGATTTCGATGATGATATATGTGTATATACATAAGTATATTTAGTTGATTCGGCTTTGGTAGTTGCATGAGATTATTGGCCGAATATACTAACATACATATACATGTGAGATTGGATTGTAAATATTTAGCAAGGTGGTTAAACTAGTTAAATTATTGATATAGCTCAAGGAGCTAAAGGAGGTGAATCGAGCAAAGGCAAAGAAAAGGTTATCGAGTAGCCGAGTTGGAACCGTCTTACCCAACACGAGGTAAGTCATTAAGCATGTAGTGGGTAGTATATCAAATGGTCATAATGTGTATGTATTGATGCTGATTGGAATGAATAAATATACATATATATATGCATGTACGTATGTGATGATGAAATTGTTGAATGAATGAAAAGAGGTAAGATGTACTGAGTTGTTGATCTCGGCACTAAACGTGCGGGATAACCATTTATGACCATGAGATGGGCGCTAAGTGCGCGGGATTAAATTGTACAGCACTAAGGGTGCGATTTGACTATGTTGCACTAAGTGTGCGAAATGAATATGATGCACTAAGTGTGCGAATTGACCATGCGGCACTAAGTGTGCGAGTTTGACTATGTAGCACTAAGTGTGCGATTTGATTATGTAGCACTAGGTGTGCGAGTTGATTATATAGCACTGAGTGTGCGGACTCGATATACATTCGTGAATTATTATGGACACTATGTGTGCGACACTATTGAGTCGATCGCGGACAGCGGGTCGGGTAAGTGTCTTGAGTACGTGGCTAATAGGTGCTATGCTTATACTTGGTGTTGAGCTCGGTAAGTTCGAACCTATGTGACAAATATACTTGAAGTCACGTACATAAGTTTTATCGTAGGATGGGTGAAAGGTCGTATAGTCGTTTGATTGTAACGAAAATAAATCGATTTATGAAATTGCTTCAATGTCCTATTGATGAGTATATAGAATGTGAATGCATGAATTGATATGAAATTGAATTGATAAGTTGGAGGAACTATGGTATGGTTCGGTATGGATGGAGTAAATTGTCTCGTTCCATTTTGTTTCCTCTTGTGATAATGTTGTTGATAGATGGTAGTGCATTGCTTATGACTTACTGAGTTATAAACTCACTCGATGTTTCCTTGTCACCCACTATAGGTTGCTTGGACTCATCTATTTTTGCGGGGTCGGGCCGTCGTTGAAGTCATCACACCGGATAGCAAGCTTTGGTACTTTCTTCTTAGTGTGTTTAGAAGATCATTTTGGCATGTATAAGCTAGTACGTTGTGTTCGAATTATGGCATGTAAACTTTAAGCCATGCGAAAATGGCACGAATGTTCGATTGAATTGGATCAAGGGTAGGCATGAAATGGACCTAGTTACTTTCGTAACAGATGCTGGCAGCAGCAGTGTCATGAGATTGAAAAATCACTAAAAATAGTGGGAGTGGAATTAATTGATGAATAAATTATGTAATCGAAGCTCGATGAGTCTGCTTTCATGAGGAAGTAACGAAAAGATCATATGGGCAGTATATTAAGAGATAATCAGATTTTAGTGGGACAGGGCCAGAACGGTTTCTGGATTCCCTGCTCCGACTTTGGAAATTCATTATAAATTAACCAGAGATAATTAGGGGTCGTACCATATATGTGCAGATTCCTCTCTGAGTCTAGTTTTCATAGAAACAAACGGCAACAGTATTGAAGCCTCGTGTAGGGAGATATCCCAGTCGTAATGGGCAAAGGTCAGTGTAGTCGACCCCTGCAACTTGGGGGATTTTGACTAATAAACTGTACTAATTGGCCCAACCAAAAATTCTAGAAAAAAATACATAGATGGGAACATGAGTCTAGTTTCTGGGAAAAATTACAAAACTGATTTTCGAGTTACGAAACTCAAGATATGATTTTTAAAGCGGCTAGTACACAGATTGGGCAGTGTCTGGAAAATAAATTTTGTAAGGGGTTAAAGCCAGTTAACACCTCGTGTTCGACTCCGGTGTCGGTTTCGGGTTCGGGGTGTTACATGCTATCCAAGACCGTTTGTTTTATAATCTAAAGCAATTTCAGGCAAATTGCTTCTAGAATACAAGTTTTGCAATTTATTCAATTTAGTCCCTAATTTTCCAATTGGGCACTTACTCAAAGAATTCCTTCATGAAACTTTAACACATACATATTCTCATATTGTAAACCTTGTAATAATCATAAAATAAATATTTTGACATTAGATTTGTGGTCCCGAAACCACTATTTCGACTAGGCCCTATTTTGGGATGTTACATTTCTCCCCTTTAGGGACTTTCGTCCTCGAAAGTCTTACCAGTGAACAGATTTAGATATTGGCTTCTCTTGGTTTCTCTGGTTCTCATGTAGCTTTTTCTACACCACGTTGATGCCATAAAACTTTTACTAAGGCCAGATCTTTATTCCTCAGTTGTTTAACCTCACGAGCCAATATCTTCACTGATTCCTCTCTATAGGTCATGTCCGGTCGAATTTCAATCTCAGTCGGTGAAATGACGTGAGAGGAGTCTGATCCGTATCGCCTTAACATAGATACATGGAACACATCGTGAATCTTTTCTAGTTCAGGTGGCAATGCCAAGTGAGATGTTAACGGTCCAACTCTTTTAATGATCTCGTACGGTCCGATAAATCGCAGACTCAGTTTGCCTTTCTAGCTAAATCTCAACACATTTTTCCATAGAGATACTTTCAAGAATACTCTAACTCCCACTTGAAACTCAATTTCCTTTTTTTTCAGATCAGTATATGACTTTTCCCTATCCGATGCCGCTTTCAAACAGTCTCGTAACATTTTAACTTTCTTTTCAGTTTCTTTAATCAAATCAACTCCGTGAATCTAATTTTCTTTAAGTTTTGTCCAGTACAACGAAGTTTGGCACTTCCTGCCATACAAATCCTCATAAGGTGTAATCTTCAAACTCGTTTGAAAACTATTGTTGTAGGCGAATTCTACTAGTGGCAAATATTTTTCCCAACTACCCTAAATTTCAAGGATGTAGCATCGCAACATATCCTCAAGAATCTGAATCATCCGCTCAGACTGACCATCTATCTGAGGATGAAAAGTTGTACTAAAGCTTAACTTCGTACCCAAGGCTTCTTGTAATTTCTTTCAGAATCTCGAAGTGAACCTCGAGTCTCTGTCGAAAATAATCGATAGTGGTACCCCATACAATCTTACAATCTCAGAAATGAACAAGTCGGCCTACTATCGAGGGAGTAATCTGTCCTCACCGGAATAAAATGAGCCGACTTCGTCAACTTATCTACTACGACCCATACGACATCTTTCTTCTTCGAAGTCAATGGCAATCCTGTCACGAAATCCATAGTAACTCTGTCCCACTTCCATTCGGGGACCATCACAGGCTGTAGCAAACCTGAAGGTACTTGATGTTCAGCTTTAACTTGCTGACATACCAGGCATTTCGACACAAATTTAGAAATATCTCTTTTCATGCCATTCCACCAGTACATATTGGTACTTCCCGGGTGAATTGACAAACAGCTGTTATGTACTTCTTGCAAAATTTCCCGAATAAGTTCATTGTTTTTGGGTACACAAACCCTATCTCTGAACATCAAACATCCATCAGAACCAATCCGAAAATCTGATTCAATTCCTAACTCACATTGAGTTCTTTTAGCTTCCAAGTCATCATCATTAGTTTGAGCATCATAGATTTCCTGAAGGAATGTCGACCTAGCCTCTAGCTCAGCCAAGACTGAACCATCATCAAGTAAAACCAAACGAGCATCCATGGCCCTTAATGCAAATAAGGATTTTCTGCTCAACGCGTTAGCGACCACATTCACCTTTCCCGGGTGATAGTCAATAATCAGTTCGTAATCCTTGATTAACTCTAACCACCTCCGCTACCTCAAATTTAATTCTTTTTGAGTCATCAAATACTTCAAACTCTTGTGGTCGGTGAATATGCGGCAAGTCTCACTATCTATATAATGCCTCCAAATTTTTAAAGCAAAAACTATGGTAGCAAGTTCTAGGTCGTGTGTAGGATAGTTCTTCTCATGCGGCTTCAACTGTCGTGAAACATAGGTTATTACTTTTCCATCTTGCATAAGTACAGAACCCAGTCCATTCGAGGATGCATCACTGTAGACTACAAATTCTTTTCCCGACTCAGGCAATACTAAAACAGGAGCTTCAGTTAACAGTGTCTTTAACTTCTCAAAACTTTGTTGACATTTTTTCGTCTATTCAAACTTAATGTTTTTCTGTAACAATCTCGTCATCGGAGTTGCTATCATGGAGAATCCCTTCACAAATATTCGATAATAACCGGCTAAGCCCAAAAAGCTTCTAACCTCGATTACATTTTTAGGTAGTTTCCATTCAACAATAGCAGAGATCTTACTTGGATCAACTCAGATGCCTTCACCCAAAATAATATGACCCAAAAATCCAAATTCCTAAAGCCAAAACTCACTCTTGCTAAACTTAGCATACAACTGCTTTTCCCGCAAAGTCTGCAACACAATTCTCAAGTGCTTTGCATGTTCTGACTCATCTTTGGAATAAATCAAGATGTTGTCAATAAACACAACGAAAAACTTATCCAAATATGGCCGAAAGATCCTATTCATTAGGTCCATAAATACGGCCGGTGCATTCGTCAGCCCAAACGGCATGACAAGAAATTCATAATGGCCATATCTTGTCCTAAAGGCTATCTTAGGTACATCCAATTCTTTAACTCGCAGTTGGTAATAGCCAGACCTTAAGTCTATCTTAGAGAATACGGTGGCTCCTTTCAACTGGTCGAACAAATCATCAATCCTTGGCAAAGGATACTTATTCTTGATAGTTACCTTGTTCAGTTGGCAGTAATCTATACATAACCTCATCGAACTATCTTTCTTTCTTACAAATAGAATGGGAGCACACCAAGGCGAAAAGCTCAACCTTACAAAACCTTTATCCGTCAGCTCTTGCAGCTGTGCTTTCAACTCTCTGAGCTCAGTTGGTGCCATCCTATACAGAGCAATTGAAATAGGAGCTATCCCTAGCACCAACTCAATACCAAATTCTATTTCCCTTTCAAGAGGTAATTCGGGTAATTCTTCTTGAAATACATCTGGGTACTCACATACTATAGGCACAGATTCAATCTTCAACTCTATTTCCTTAGTGTTCAATACAATTGCAAGGTAGGTTTCATACCCTTTTCTCATATATCTCTGAGCAACCATTACCGTGATCACAACCGGAGGCGTACCCAACTCTATTGAATAAACCCGTAAGATCTCACCATCCAAGCATCTCAATTTAATATACTTACTATCATAATTTACAAATACATCATGCAGGGCTAACCAATCCATACTAAGTATTACATCAAATTTCAAATGGTAACAACATAAGATTAGCCGGAAAACAATGACCCTGAATCGTCAAAGGACAATTCTTACAGACTTTACCAACCATGACTGATTTGCCTAGCGGGTTCGACACTTTAATAATAAATTCCGTAGGCTCAATGAGTATGTTCATTCTAGATACCAAGCTCATAAAAATGTATGAATGCGTCGACCCCAGGTCAATTAAGGCAATAACACATGTATCGAAAAGAGAAAAAGTACCCGTGATAACATCAGGAGCAGAGACTTCCTCTCAGGCGCGTATTGCATACGTTCTTGTCAGAGCTCGAGACTCTAGTTTTGCAGCTTCTTTAGCCATAAATCGACTGCCACTGGCACTTCCAGGATATCTCAGAGGTCTACCTTGACTTCGGGGCTACTTCCACTTCTTTCTCGACTCGCTCTGGGCAATCCTTGAGAAAGTGGTCAAGAGATCCACATCTAAAACATGCACCGCTCTTCACTCGGCATTCTCCAAAGTGAAATTTGCTGCAACTCTTACACTTCGGCTAAAATGGTGGAAGACTTTTAGCTTTGTTGTTTAGAGCTTCCTGCTCTACCCGAATATCCTACTGATAAAATGGAGCGTTCATACTGGCTCCTTGATTTCTTTATGGGAAACGAGAGTTTTTACCACTGGACCTCTTACTCGCGACTCGGGCCTCTCTCTTTTCTTTCTTTCTTTCATTGTTAAGCTCCTCAGCCTTTTTGGCCTGATCAGCCAATGCGGCAAACTCCCGTATTTCCAGGATCCCAATCAACAACTTAATTTCCTCATTCAGACCTTCTTTGAAGCATTTACACATTTCTGACTCGGTTGGGACCCATTCAGTTGCGTACTGACTTAGCCTCATGAACTCTTATTCGTATTCTGTTACAGTCTTGTTCCCTTGTTTGAGTTCTAGGAACTCCTTTCGCTTTGAGTCTAGAAATTGTTGGCTAATGTATTTCTTCCTAAACTCTGCTTGGAAGAAATCCCAAGTGATATTTTCCTATGGCGCTACTGAGGATACATTCTTCCACCAATGATACGCAATATCTTTCAAGAGGGACACGACACACTTTAAACACTCCTCAGGTGTGCTTGACAAATCATCTAACACCCGTGTAGTATTCTCAAGCCAAAACTTGGCTCTTTCAGCATCATCATCAACTTTAGCTCTGAATTCTTCAGCCCCATACTTTCTAAGCTTATCAACAGGGGCCTTACCAATTCTTATCGGTGACATACCTCGTGGCACATCCTCATCAGGTTGGTTAGGGGGTGTGGGAGGTCTTGGTATGTTGGGGCGATTCCTCAGGTAATCCCTGACCCATTCGTCCATCATAATAAAGAAGGCAGCTCAGGCCTCTTCTCAGCCATCAGACATAAGACTTCGACTACTACTAGACATAGCTCGTTGTACGGAAGCTGGAGCATGGCTCTAGGCTCCCTTGGACTCATCTTGTGCATGATTGGAAGACATTTACTATATTCAAAACAATTAGGAGATGTCACACTATCAATATTCGAATAATGGCATGTATAGAAACCTCAATAATCTCTACGGTAGTCCAAGAACTGATTAAACCGTAGCTCTGATACCACTAAATATATCATCCCTCACCTGTATCTGACACCGGGATAGGGTTCGAGGCGTTACCGGGATTTCACGTTCATAAAAATATTAAATTGAGTCACCATGTTGCTCTCAAATTTAAAAACACTTCAAATATGTACATCTTGTCCCTTAAACAGGTCTTCGAGACCTAAACCATATCCAAAGGCAGTGTGGAACAAAATCGAGAACATTTGATAAACTTTGGGCACCTAGGAAAATTTCCCTTACTTTGAAATGTTACACGCCCGTGTGGCTTGGAACACGCCCGTGCAGTCTTCCCGTGTCCAAGAATTGAGCATTCTATTAAATTCACACGGCCAAGACACATGCCCGTATGTATAGCCCGTGTTCATTTAACAGACTTACAATTTTACATGTAGGAAACGCACGACCATGCCACATGCCCATAGGTGTGCCCGTGTATTACACATGGCCTAGACACACACCCGTTTGCCCAACCGTGTGGACCTTAATAGGCTATTTTCCAAGCCTTTAGTCACCCCATTTTATCACTTATACATAATGATTATTAAAGACAAAGTAAAACATGATTATACTTTTATAAACGGTCTTTGCAAAAACTTATTCCATGGAAACCTCATATCATTGGTTTTATACATGCTAGGTTACTTCTCATCTTGTATTTATGGGTTTTCATGTCACTTTAATACATTCAAGATTGGCTCATTCTTCTGACTCATTGCCAATTACAATTCAACCATTGCATATGATTATAAACATCTATGAAAATTTTTTAGGTCATAGCCTACTTCAAAATAAGTCGATCTTTATGACCATTTAAAAAAAGATAGATTTATCTTTACATGCCTTCATTTGGAAAATAAAATGACACATATAAAAAAATACTCAAAAGACCTATACATGCCATTGAACAAATCAGAAATGTCTTTATACCAAAGCTGATCTATTTGATAGTATGCTGACTCTCTAACCGTCTTCCAATCTTTACAAGTCCTCGAGCTCTGTGAGAGATAGGGAAAAGAGTGGGGTAAGCATTTTCATGCTTAGTAAGCTCGAATAACCAGAAAGTAAACTTACCAAGTAATTAGCATGCAATCAAATTGGGTAATAAATTCAATGAGCATAGGATGGCTTCCCTATCACATACACTCAATCAGTGAGTTAGTCACATAACAATGCACTATGAAAGTTATCTTAGATGAGCTCATCATTCAACATCTAATTTTGTACATATAAGTCATGTTAATCTCGTTGAGCTTCTAGGAAGTCTCGATGGAATACCTATTAACCGTCAATTCGTATGAATGATCATTTCAAGTATGCACTCTCGCGAACCTCACATCTCATGGTGGGATTACCAGTCTAGGCTAAATCCCCCATTTTATGAACTCATAAGATGATGTCGGGATTACCAGTCCAGGCTAAATCCCCCATTTTATGAACTCATAAGGTGATGTTGGGATTACCAATCCAGGCTAAATCCCTTATAACGACAAACACCTTTATTGAGCTCAGATCTGAATTACCAGTCCAGTCTAAATACAGATCCTAATCAGATTACCCGTTCGGGCTAAATCCATAATGCACACATATTCTTCAAGAGGCTCGACCATTCAAAAGAACACCCGTCCAGGCTAGATCCTTACTGCAACACATGCAGGACCTAATTACACATGTCAATCATGGTTTATCCATCGACGTCCCTTTTTAACCTCAACCGAGACATTTATCACAATTCGTACTTAAACATGCATTTCATAAAATTCCATATTATCGATAAATGCAATCATCATGCATTCATAAATCATACAACTAGGCACATTGAGTGTTTACTTTAAGTTATCCGAACTTACATGGTATTCATTTTGGTGTCGTGTTATTTCGAAACCTTTCATTTTCCTCGATCGACCTCTGGAGTTTGTTCTTCGGGGTCTATAACAATAATAATATACCATTAATACTCCACATTATACATTTCAAGTCTAAATTCCACCCTTGGTTCAAATGACCGTTTTGCCTCTAACCTTTCACATTTTTACGATTTAGTTGTTAGGCTCGTATAATGAAACACATACAGTTTCTACCTTACTTAAGCCTAGCCGAACACTTTTCCCTCTTATGGTAGCCCATATTTTCTATTATTTTCACGTTCCTACCACACATTTTACATCTTTTGCAAAAAAGGGTTTTTTCATGAAAATCACCTAGGAAAAGTTGTTTAACACCCATCAAACTTTCATATTCCTCCATAAAAAATTAAAATAAAAGTAAGTAATGCATGGGTAAATTTTTAAACATGAACCGTGGCATGAAATATGGGTAGAAATAGAGAGAATAAGCTACCGGGATCTCAAAATTACAAAGAACATTAAAAACGGGGCTTGGGAGCACTTAATAATGAGCTTGGAAAGCTTGGAAACCCTAGCTATGGTGGCTTAGGAATTTCGGCTGGACAAGGGAGAAGAATGGCTGATTTTTTCCTTCTTTTTTCCAATTTATTTCATTAATATGCCAAATGACCAAAATGCCCTTGAGCCCTTTTCCTTGAAATTTCATACATGCATGCCCATTTTTGTCCAAAAACTTAGAAATTGGGAAAATTGATCCCTAAGACCTTTTGTTTTATAATCTAAAGCAATTTCATGCAAATTGCTTCTAGAATCCAAGTTTTACAATTTATACAATTTAGTCCCTAATTTTCCAATTGGGCACTTACTCAAAGAATTCCTTCATGAAACTTTAACACATACATATTCTCATATTCTAAACCTCGTAATAATCATAAAATAAATATTTTGATATCATATTTGTGGTCCCAAGACCACTATTCTGACTAGGCCCTATTTTGGGATGTTACACCTACGAGACCCAAAACACACATCGAAAATCATTCGGAACCAACTCAGGTTCTTTAGTCAACTTTGGAAAAATGACACTTAACACAGGACCACACGCCCATGTAGGAATGGCAACACGCCCGTGTGACCAAATCGACATGGTCGTGCTGTTGGCTCGTATGACTCACACAGCCTAAGCAATACGGGGATACGCCAGTGTCCCTCACTCGTGTGGAATTAATTCTAAATTAACACCTATAGGGGTTTTCACATGGCCTGGCACACGCCCGTGTCCCTGGCAGTGTCCTTCACACGGCCATGACACGCTCGTGTCCTAGAGCGTGTGTAAAAACCTGGACATTCTGTTTCTGAAGTTAGCAATTCTTAAGGGTCACACGGCCAAGGCACACGCCCATGTGCTAGGTTATGTCTTTCACACGGCTGAGACACATGGCCGTGTCTCTACCTGTGTGTTTACTATCATGCATACTGACTTGTAAACTTTACATGTAGGGAACACACGGCTGGAGAACACGCCCATGGGGCTGGCCGTGTGTCACACACGGCCTAGACATACGCCCGTGTGCCTACACGTATGGACAAAAAAAGACTATTTACAAAAAAAGATCACTCTATACCAATATAAGGGTACATCATATGGTCAAATTAACCACAATAGACAACATTTCAATTGTGGAATTTACTCATCCATAAAAAGTAACATCTACTATACAATATCAAAATGAATATTGACCATTACCCATGGCCTTATACAAAATGAAAAGATTTAACCCAAGCCACACATTTGGCTAATTTCTCAAGGACATAAAACAATAAAGTCTAAGCTATAGACATGTCATACTCAAAAACAAGAAATCTAACTATACCAAGTGCTTCAGATGATAATGTGATCATAGCCTCTAAAGTCCATTGAATCCTCGAGCTATTTAAGCGTCACTATAAGAAAATGGGAAAAGAGAGGGAGTAAGCATAAAGCTTAGTAAGTTGCACATAAATAAATATACGACAACAATTTTACCATTCTTCAACATGCTCATCACACAAAAATGGGCATAAGCACAACTTACTCATCACTATCCATATAAATCTCATAGCATATATCGAGCTCATATCTCATGCATGTCAAATAAGTACATGTGCCACTCCCAACATGGCTATACTTTACTCATTAGCTTAAACTGCATCTCTCACTGTTGAACCGTTTGGAACTTTACTAGATATTCGATAAGACTCAAACATGGGGTAGGGTGCCGATGCCATATCCCAGACATGGTCTTACACTGACTATCATCTCGTAGTCAATACATGTCCCAGACAAGTCTTACACTGGCTTATGTCTCGAGGACGATGCATGTCTCGGACATGTCTTACACTAGCACTCATCTCGATGCCGATGCTATGTCCCAGACATGGTCTTATACAGGCTCTCATAATATGGTCGATGCATGTCCCAAACATGTCTTACACTAGCCTACAATAACCCATATGTCATGGCATGGATATCTGATTTATTTCCTAGGTTCAAACCGGAACTCTACTATCTCTATTATCATCATACTTTCTCAATTCCACAATCAAGAAATTCATGCTATATTAACTCAAATACAAATCAACACACACATTAGCAATGTAGTTGTATTATTTACGTACAACTTACCTCAGATTACAAAATGTGGCGATTAGTCGATTCGTTTGGCTTTCCCCTAATCTAGGTTTGGATTCAGTATTTCTTAGTCTATAATAGAAAAATGTATTTATTTAGTCACTAAATAAAATTTGGCAATAAAAAATTCATATCTTCGGTAAAATAACCATTTTGCCCCTAGACCCGAAAATCGATTTTTATCAAATTTCTTCATATCTTAATCCTAGTCGGACTCCCTTTTCTCTTATAGTAACCCCAAATTCTCACTATTTCACACATATATCATCTATTTTACAACTTATGCAAAATAGTCCTTTTATGTGTTTTCATGCTAACACCTTTTACAAAAGTTGTTTACAACACACCCAAGACTCATTTTTTTCCATAAAAACTCAACAAACATTACAAATCCTTTCATGGTAAAACCTTAAACTCTTAATCATTTTGCAAAATAGTACCCTCATTTGAAAGCTCATGCTTCAAGGGTGTCAAAAGTACAATAATATTCAAGAAAAGCCATTAAAATCATTTACTTGCAAGAGGAATGAGTTGCTAAATTTTTGAATCTCAACACCCCTAAAAATGGCTGAAATCGATGGAAATGAAGAAAGAATAAAGAAAAAGATGATAGCTAGGCTTAGGGCATTATTATATCATACATTATGTCATCAAATTACCTAATGTTGACTTTTCAACATTTTTATCTCCCATTTCTTGCCAGCTAAGATTTAAGGGTCTTTTTTCCCTTTAAAGAACCCCAAATTAAGGTTCATAACAATTTAACACCCTTAGCTATCAATTTAAGACTTTTGCACTTTATGGGATTTAGTCCTTTTTTCGAAATTAAACAAGCAAAAGATAAAATTATCTTACCAAATTGTTCATGCACTAATATAAACTTATTATCAGTCTAAAATATTAATAAAATGTTTTCTCTAACTTCAAATTGGTGGTCCCGAAACCACTGTTCCGACTAGGCCCAAAATCGGGCTGTTACAAATTCTCCCCCTTAGGGATTTTCGTCCTCGAAAATCTTACCGGTGAATAAGTTTGGGTTTTGATCTCTCATGGTTTCCTCGGGTTACCATGTGGCTTCCTTGACTTCATGTCATGCCACAAAACTTTCACGAGTGCTATACTCTTATTCCTCAATTGTTTGACTTCTCGAGCCAAAACCTTGACTGGCTCTTCGCCATAAGTCATGTCCGAACGAATCTCAACCTTTTTTGGTGCAATCACATGTGAAGGGTCTGATCTATATCAGCGCAACATGGACACATGAAACACGTCGTGAATATTTTCTAATTCTGATGGTAAAGCTAATCGATAGGCCACAAGCCCTACTCTCTCGGTAAACCTCATGAGTGTAATAGTCTGAATTAGACCCTAAGCGGAATGGTGGTTTTGAGACCACGAATCTGAGTCAAATAAATATTTGAATATTATTTTTCGTGTTTATATATGTGAATTTGCATGTGTGAAAGTTTCGTATAAAAATTTGATCGTTTGTGTGCTTAATTTAATAAAAGGGTTTAATTGCATAAGTTGAAAAATAGATAGTTTATTTTATAAGAACCAATTTATTAATGGCTTTGTAAATTGAAGTATTTAAGTTGCAAATAAACCTTTAGACTATGTGGTTGCCGAATGTGTCCATATTAAGTATGTTTTATTATTAGTTTTAAAAGGTTAAATATGTAAATTAATAAATAATATACATGTTATCAGAAAACATAAAATAAACATAAGTTTCATTTTGTTTTCTTGGTGACCGAAACTTTCAAAAGAAAAGAAAGGAAGAAAGCTTAGGTATTCGACAACTTTGAAGCTTGATTAAGATCAAGAACAAAAGAAATCAGACTTGGATCGGGGAAAAGCAAAAATTGTCGAATAGCAGATTTAAATCATTCGTCGATATCCAAGGTAAGTTTATAAGCAATAAACATTGTTGAATTTGAATGTGTATGATTTTTATATGTTGAATTTAATTATATGAATTTCTATGGTTAGAGCCGAATGCATGAATGTTTATGATGTTTGGGAATATTTTCGGTTCAATTGAGATATGAATTATGAATAAGATTAACTTTGTAACAGTGATATATCAGGCTTATTGCCTAGCAGGCTTTGATGCCGGTGTATGATATCAGGCTTATTACCTAGCAGGCTTTGATGCTAGTGTATGATATCAGGCTTATTGCCTAGCAGGCTTTATGCCAGTGTATTGAATCAGGTTTATTACCTAGCAGGCTCTATGCTGGTGTTTTATACAAGGCTTTATGCCTAAAGAATTTTATGTGAGCAACGGTAAAAGCAATCAAATATGTTAAGTGAGCTAAAGCATTGAGGTATGTGAATATGGTTATTCTATTCAAATGAAAGTTAATTAATTGAAAGATATGTGATAGAAATGTTTTGTGATGATATTGAGAATGTATGAAATTATGAATAAGGTATTCGGTTTTATGATAAGTATAAGTAGGTGATTTAAACGTTTGATTCATGTGATTGTATATATATGAATACATATGTATAATCGATTATATTTGATATTATGAATTTGAAATTGGAGAATATATTGATAATATATATATGTATGGAATATTCGGCCATGGTATATTAATGTACAAATATATGTTTGATTCGGGTTATTTTATATATATATATAGGGGTTGTTAATTTGCTTAAATTTCTTATAACTTACTAAGCTACGTAGCTTACTGTGAGTATATTTATTCTTTGTTCTTATAGATTTTTGGAAGTTTGCTACAAGCTCAGGGACCGTCAGTGAAGTTATCCACACTATCGTCAATCTTCGGTACTATTAAAAGTCTTATTTCAAACTTATGGCATGTATAGGCTAATATGTATTTTTTCTGATCTTGGATATGTATAATTTAAGCCATGCGAATATGGCTTGACTCCTAAGCTTGAATTTGGTTTTGTTTGATTATGGTTCAAGTTCATTTTTGGTTAAAATGCTATGTGCTTTGGATAACTAGTATTTAAAATATGTGTTTGTGTAATGAAGTTGATTAAAGAATTTTGGATGTGATATGAATGAATTGGCCACAATTTATGCATAGGTATTTTTGATTGGTTTGAATGTGATTTCATATGAAAATAAAGTATATAAATGAATTTAGTAATTTTCCTAGTTAAGGTTTATAAAAGATTTGGTGTTAAAGGATATCTTGTATTAACCGAATATGGTTGGAGCTATTTTAATATTTTTCATGATTTTTATAAAATTCGTGTATTGATATGTATATATATATTTATATTTGAATGAATACATATATTTATATGTGCATAAGTTATGAATATTAAAGTGTAATGAATTGGCTAAGTAAAGACAAGTAGTATATGTTATTTAATCTTATCAATATGCTTTATATGTGTTTCGGAAAATATGATTAAATTAGGTCATTATTTGTTCTCTTGTATGTTTATGTTATAAGTAAGGTATGGTATATTTACAATTAAGTATTATTGTTATTAAGGTTCGTTAATATTGATAAGTGAAATGGTCATTATGACACATGATATTTATATGAAGTATAATGATGTGTTTTGCTTATGTATATGGTGTTACATGTGGTAAAATAAATTATGAAAAATATATGTGTCTTATGTGATATATAAATGTTTAACTAAATATTAAATGAATACCAAATATGATATGATTTTTATCAAATGATTATAAGTAGTACATTTCGTATAATCCATTTGTGTTTGGTTATAGTATGCAACTAAAGTGTAATGAAGTCTGTTTATCTGCATGTATTATAAGTTTAAATTAAAAGTATATTCAGCTATGCGGTAATAGAGATTAAATTGACTATTGAAATTCAAGTACGTGTATGTGATTGTTTTAATTTATGTTTTTGACTGGTAATGCCTCGTAACCCTAAATCGACGACGGATACGGGTTAGGGGTGTTACAAAAAGGTCCTATGAAACGAGGACTCAACTTGCCTTTTCTACCAAATCTGAGAACTTTTCTCCATGGGGATACTTTCAAAAACATTCGATCACCAACTTGAAATTTGATCTCTTTCCGTTTCAAATCCACATAGGATTTCTGCCTATTCGAGGCCGCCTTAAAACAATCATGAATCACTTTAACTTTCTCTTCAGTCTCATTGACTAAATCGACCCTGTGAATCTGACTCTCTCTGAGCTCGCTCCAATATAAGGGAGTTCGACACTTTCGCCCATATAAAGCCTCATAAGGCACCATCTTCACGCTTGACAGATAACTATTGTTGTAGGCGAATTCAACCAATGGTAAGTACCTTTCCTAACTACCTTGAAACTCGAGAATACAACACCACAACATGTATTCTAAAATCTAAATCACTCTTTCTAATTGATCGTCGGTTTTTGGGTGAAATGCCATTCTAAAGCTCAACTTTGTTCCCAATGCTTCTTGTAACTTTTTCCAAAACCTCGAGGTAAATCTTGGGTCCCTATCCGAAATAATTAACAAGGGCACCCTGTGTAGTCTCACAATTTCAGAAACGTACAAGTCGGCCAATCACTCAAGGGAGTAGTCGGTACGCACTGGTATAAAATGTGCCGACTTTGTTAGCCTATCTACAAATCCCAAAGAGGATCCTTTTTCTTTGGGGTTATCGACAAACCCGTCACAAAATCCATAGTAATCTGATCCCACTTCCATTCGGGGACCGTGATATACTGAAGTAGACCCGAAGGCACTTGGTGTTCAGCCTTCACTTTCTGACAAACAAACACTTGGAAACGAAGTCTGAAATGTCTCTTTTCATTCCCTACCACCAGTATATTCTCTTCAGGTCATTGTACATTTTTACACTACCCGAGTGGATAGACAAGCAACCATTATGTGCCTCTCGTAGAATCTTCTGAATAAGCTCATTGTCCTTGGGTATACAAACTCAATCTCTGAACATTATACACCCCTCGGTACTAATACGAAATTCGAATTCATTTCCCATCAGCACTGAGCCATCTTAGCTTGCAACTCCGTATCATTCTGTGCTTCACGGATCTCTTGTAGAAATGTCAGTCTAGCTCTCAACTCTGCTAGAATCGAACCATCTTAAACATAGTCAACTGAGTATTCATGGCTCTCAAGGCAAACAATGACTTTCTACTCAAAGCGTCGACGACTACATTCGCCTTTCCTGGGTGATAGTGAATTATAAACTCATAGTCCTTTATTATCTCTGACCATCGTCGTTGTCATAGGTTCAACTCCTTCTAAGTCATCAAATATTTGAGACTTTTATGATCGGTAAATACTCAGCATTTCTAGCCATACAAATGCTGTCTCCAAATTTTCAACGCGAACACAATGGCAGCCAATTCTAAATCGTGCGTCGAGTAGTTTTTCTCAAAAGGCTTCAGCTGTCTCGAACCGTAAACTATAACCTTACCTTCTTGCATAAGCACGCACCCCAAACCATTCAAGGAGGCGTCGTTATATATCACAAATTCCTTGCTTGACTCCGATTGTACTAACACTAGGGCACCGGTCAACAAGGCCTTTAATTTTTCGATGGCACTTTTTTGTCCATTCAAACTTGACATCTTTTTACGCAGCCTTGTCATCGAAGTAGCTATCATAGAGAATCCATTTACAAATCATCTATAGTATCCAGCCAAACCCAAAAAGCTTCAAACCTCTGTCACGCTCTTCGGTGGTTTCCACTCAACAATAGCCAAGATCTTGCTTGGGTCAACTCTAATCCAATCTCCCGACACGATGTGTCCTAAGAGTCCAACCTCTCTAAGCCAAAATTCACTCTTACTAAATTTGGCATATAGTTGTTTATCTCTCAAAGTTTGTAAAATCGTCCTCAGATACTCCGCATGTTCACCCTCATCACGCGAGTCAATCAGTATGTTGTCGATAAAGACCACTACAAACTTATCCAAATACAACTGAAAAATACGGTTCATCAAATCCATAAACACCACCGGGGCATTAGTCAAACCAAAGGGTATGACAAAGAACTCATAATGCCTATACCTTATCCGAAATGCAGTCTTCAGTACATCTTGCTTTTTAACTTTTTATCGAATTTCTTCATATATTAAGCCTCGCTGAACTCTTTTTTTCTCTTACAGTAACCCCAAATTCCCACTATTTCACACATATATCATCTATTTTACAACTTATGCAAAATAGTCATTTAAAGTGCTTTCATGCTAACACCTTTTACAAAAGTTGTTTATAACACACCTAAGGTTCTTTCATAAAAACTCAGCAAACATTACAAATCCTTTCACGACAAAACCCTAAACTCTTAATCATTTTGCAAAATAGTACCCTCATTTAAAATCTCATGCTTTAAGGGTCTCAAAAGTACAACAATATTCAAGAAAAGCCATTAAAATCACTTACTTGCAAGAGGAATGAGTTGATGAAATTTTTGAAGCTCAACACCCCTAAAAATGGCTGAAAACCGGTGGAAATGAAGAAAGAATAAAAGAAAAAGACGATAGCTAGGCTTCAGGCATTCTTATATCATACATTATGTCATCAACTTACCTAATGTTCACTTTTCAGCTTTTTTATCTCCCATGGCTGTCCAGCTAAGATTTAAGGGTCATTTTTCCCTTTAAAGACCCCCAAATTAAGGTTTATAACAATTTAACACCCTTAGCTATCAATTTAAGACTTTTGCACTTTATGGGATTTAGTCCTTTTTCGAAATTAAGCAAGCAAACACTAAAATTACCTCACCAAAATTTTCATACACTAATATAAACTTATTATAAGTTTAAAATATTAATAAAATATTTTCTCTGACTTTGAATTGGTGGTCCTGACACCACTGTTCCGACTAGGCCCAAAATCGGGCTGTTATAATTCTCCCACTCAGGGATTTTCATCCCCAAAAATCTTACTGGTGAATAAGTTCAGGTATTGATCTCTCATGGTTTCCTCGGGTTCCCATGTGGCTTCCTAGACTCCATGTCTATGCCACAAAACTTTCACGAGGGTTATACTCTTATTCCTCAATTATTTTACTTCTCAAGCCAAAATCTTGACCGGCTCTTCGCCATAAGTCATGTCCGGATGAATCTCAACCTCTGTTGGTGCAATTACATGCGAAGGGTCTGATTTATATCGACACAACATGGACACATGAAACACATCGTGAATCTTTTCTAATTCTGATGGTAAAGCTAATCGATAGGCCACAGGCCCTACTCTCTCGGTAACCTTATAAAGTCCTTTGAAACGAGGACTCAACTTGCCTCTTCTACCAAATGTGAGAACTTTTCTCCATGGGGATACTTTCAAAAACACTCGATCTCCAACTTGAAATTTGATCTCTTTCCATTTCAAATCCACGTAGGATTTTTGCCTATCTGAGGCGGCCTTCAAACAATCATGAATCACTTTAACTTTCTCTTCAGTGTCCTTGACTAAATTGACCCCGTGAATCTGACTCTCTCTGAGCTTACTCCAATATAAGGGAGTTTGACACTTTTGCCCATATAAAGCCTCATAAGGCACCATCTTCACGCTTGACTGATAACTATTGTTGTAGGTGAATTCAACCAATGGTAAGTACCTTTCCCAACTACCTTGAAACTCGAGAACACAACACCGTAACATATCTTCTAAAATCTGAATCACTCCTTCTGACTGACCGTCGATTTTTGGGTGAAATGCCATGCTAAAGCTCAAATTTGTTCCCAATGCTTCTTGTGGCTTTTTCCAAAACCTCGAGGTAAATCTTAGGTCCCTATTCGAAATAACCGACAAGGGCTCCCCGTGTAGTCTCACAATTCAGAAACGTACAAGTCGGCCAATCTCTCAAGGGAGTAGTCGGTACGCATTGGTATAAAATGTCCCAACTTTGTTAGCCTATCTACAATATCCCAAACAACATCCTTTTTCTTCAGGGTTATCGAAAAGCCCATCACAAAATCCATAGTAATCTGATCCCACTTCTATTCGAGGACCGTGATAGGCTGAAGTAGACCCGAATGCACTTGGTGTTTAGCTTTCACTTTCTGACACACAAGACACTTGGAAATGAAGTCTAAAATGTCTCTTTTCATTCCCGACCACCGGTACAATTTCTTTAGGTCATTGTACATTTTTATACTACTCGGGTGGATAGACAAGAAACCACTATGTACCTCTTGTAGAATCTTTTGAATAATCTCATTGTCCTTAGGTACACAAACTCTATCTCTGAACATTTTACAGCCCTCGATTGTAACGCCCCAAAAATGTGGGGTCTGTAATTTTTCTTGTTTTAGCATATAGTCCATATTTGCTTGAATGGTTAGTTGATTTAAGTGTGTTTGGGGGTGTTTGAGTAGTTCTGGGTTCAAGTTTTGGTTTTTACAGCATTTTTTTTTGCTCTTAAAAGAACCTGAACGCTGACACTTAGGCTTTATAAATATTCATGGTTGATTGGTGACACAGAAGGCCTTGTAGCTTAGTGGTAAGTAGCGTGTTGTGCATTCGTATGGGCATGGGTTGGAATCCCAGGTAACGCAAGGGGGGTTTTATTTTATGTTTTGGTGGCGCAAGAGGTGAAGTTTGACTCAAACTCTGCAGAAGTGGTTGGAGACTTGGTAAAAGGGGATTTGGTTTGAATTTGAATGGGAGGTTTGTGAGATTGTGGAGGGATAGGGGGAGAGAATTGGGGAAAAAATCAAGGGATATGGTGTTGGTTGGAGGTTGTGGCCGAATGGAGCACTACGGTTCCCTTGGTTTCGGTTTGGGGAAGGTTGGGACGTTTTAGTCTGGTGTGGAAGTGGTCAAATTCTCCTATACTCAATTTCTGTACTCTACTGTCTCGAGATTCTTTCATTTGCATTTTTTTTCTTCTTCTATTCTCTCTGTTGTTATCTTTTTGTGTTAGTCAAGCGAATATTCTCTCTTTCGATCTTATTCTGTTTGGTGAAGCACTACTTCCCTTGTTGTTTTGCGTTAGCCGATTCTCTTATCTCCCTCAATTCTTTTTTTCATACTCTTTTACCATTAGTCGACTTGATCTTCTCCCTCTCATCATTTTCTCTTTTCAGTTTTCTTTAGCCGAACCACTCTTGCTCTCTTCTCTGTTCATCTTCTTCTTCTTCTTGTTTTCCCTCCTTGGCCGATTATTGTGCCTCTTGTTCCTATGCACTCGCTTCTTTTGAGCATCAAGTTCCTACAAGCATCCATTGTGCCAACATCTTTTCTGCCTATCGTTTGGTCTTGAGGTAAGTATTCTTTCTTGTGCCTATTATTCTTTCGTTTCCTTCTCAAGTGGAATGTTCAGTTAGGGATGCTATGTAACACCCCGTACCCGAGACCGTCGCCGGAATCGAACACGAGGTGTTAACGGACTTAATTCATTACTTAAACAGCTCAAACAATTTATTTTTAAAACTTCCAGAGAAGCTGGCAATCTGCATCACAGTCGCTTAAAAATTAATATTTAAAGTTATGAAACTCAAAATCCAATTCTGTAAATTTTCCCTGAAACTATACTCATATATCTATCAAATAATTGTTTTCTAGAATTTTTGGTCAGGTCAACTGGTACAGTTTATTAGTTAAAGTCTCCCCTGTTTCAGAGTTTGACTGCTCTGACCTCTATGTATTACGAATCAAATATCTCCCCATACAGAGTTCCAATTACTATGAAGTTTATTTCTCATAAAACAAAACTCAATAAGGAATCTGTACATGTAAATAATGACTTCTAATTATCTTTTTACAATTTTTGGTGAATTTCCAAAGTCAGAACAGGGGATCCAGAAATCGCTCTGGCGCTGTTTCACAAAAAATTAAATATCTCATAAAATATATCTCATTTACCTATTTTGTTTCTTCCATTTGAAAATAGACATAATAATATTTTATTTCATAACTCATTCATCATTTAATTCCATTTATACTATTTTTAGTGATTTTTCAAATTCACGTCACTGCTACTGTCTGACTGTGCTAATTTCACCTTTTTCATAATTTCCATGGAATAACTAGCATTTAGGCATACATAACACCAAACATGTCTTTGATTAGCCATTCCAACAACTAATCATTATAAAAAATTTACATACCAATCATTAGCCATATCATAAGATCATACACACAAAATGGCTACGATGCTATACATGTCATACTCAAAATGAAACGTCTAGCTATACCAAAATAATCCTCGTGATAGTGTGCCCGGACCTCTGACGTACTTTACGATCCCCGAGTTAGCTTGACAAAACTATAAAAAGAAGGAAAATAAAGGGGGTAAGCATTAAGCTTAGTAAGTTTGCATGCAAATAAATAACAACATCCATAAGAATTATCTTACTACTTGGCATGATACTACTTAATGCAACTTCATTAATTGTCATAGACATATTTAAAACTTCTTCACTTACTCACTTCCTTAAATACTTACTTACTTAATCAAATTTATTAATACATTTTACTTACCTTTTTCCTTATCAAGCATACAAGAACATTATGTACTTACCTTTACTCTTCTAGCATGATCTTGTCTTACCTTTTTAGTATAACTCATCTTACCTTACCTTACCTTGATATTCTCTTTAAATTTTCCCGTTGAACCACTTGGAATACTAAGGATACACGGGTACCTTACCATTGCCATGACTTGTCATGGTCTTACGTGGTATCCTTTTGAAACTTACCATTGCCATGTCTTGACATGGTCTTACATGGTAGCCATGCCTTATGAACTCACCAATGCCATGCCTTGGCATGGTCTTACATGGGACCTTTGCCTTATAGTAACTTATCAATGCCATGTCTTGACATGGTCTTACATGATTTCCTTGCCTTAGAAACCTTACCAATTTCCATGCCTTGACATGGTTTACACGGTATCCTTAAACCCTAATGTCATGACATTTGTATCCTACACATTCCCAAGGTTCAACAGGGACTTTCTGAAATTTCTTCTCCGTCAATTCATGCTTAAGTCTTCTTTGAATAATTTCACAAAATAAATATACACATGCTGGAAATTAAAAAAATTAACATAAAATAAAATAATATTGCATTTATTTACCGCAAACTTACCTCGAAACAAAATACGATCAACTATATCGATTTAGTCCACTATCGTTTTCTTTCCCCGGTCTAACTCCGAATTTTGTTCTTCTTGATCTATAATAAAAAAATTAGCTTATTTAATACTCACGTTTATTAAAACAGTCCTTGACCCAAACTTTGGAAAAATTACATTTTTGCCCCTAAACTTTCACATATTTGCACTTTTGCCCAAGGCTCGTAATTTAAACTTCATCCTATTTTCTTATCTTTTATGACATGTTGATCATTTTTCCCTTCTATGACAACATCAAATTCACACTCTAACATGTACTTATGACTATTAGGTATTTTTACCGATTAAGCCCTTTTACTCGTTTTCACTTAAAACTGAGTAGCACAAGTTGTCTAACATAATTTAAAACCTCATACTCTATCATAAAACACCAAAATACAAAAATTTTACCTATGGTTAGTTTTCCAAATATGAACCCTAGGTTGAATTATTGCTAGAATAAGCTTAATTAAGTTATCGGGACTCCAAAAACGTAAAGATCATTAAAAACGGGGCTTGGAATCACTTACTATAGAGCTTGAAAGCTTGAAACAAACCCTAGCTATGGAGAACCCTTGAAATTTCGGCCTAATGAAGAAGATGGACAAAATTTGGCTTTTAATTTTGTTTTTAATTCATTTTAATAACTAAATGACCAAAATGCCCTTACTACTAAACTTTCCCAAAAATTCCATCCATGTCCAATTTTGTCCATAGACTTAGAAATTGGTCAAATTTCAATTTAAGACCTCATCATTAATATTCCAAAGCAATTTCATACTAAAAACTTCTAGAATGCAAGTTTTGCAAATTATTCGATTTAGTCCCTAATCTCAACTTAAGCACTTTATGCATAGAATTTCATCACGAAATTTTCACACAATCATGCAATCATATCATGAACCTCAAAATAATAATAAAATAAATTTTTCTACCTCGAATTTGTGGTTTCGCAACCACTGTTCCATTTAGGCCCCATTTCGGGATGTTACATGCTAATTCTCTACTCCTTTTGCATGTTTGGGATCTATGGATTCTAACTCTCGAAGAGATAAAGGGGAGCCTTCAGCGCTCAAAGGTGTACAAATTCCTTTTTGGCATTCGATCTAATCACTGGGGTAAGAAGACTAAGTTGTCAGTTGCGGTTAGATATCAAATCTTTCTAACTCTAGTTTGGGATTTAATTGGACTATAGGTATCAAGCTTTGGATTTTATACTTATTGTTAATAAAATCTGTTGTTAATGTAGTAGATCGGCAGGAGTTGTTTGATCGTTTTCAATCGGTGGTCTAAGGGTTGTAGATCGCATTTCTTGAGACAAGGTTGGATAGTTGAGAAACTTGGGCGGTTTCATTAACAGGTGTGTAACCGCACCCTTATCAATATCGATCAAAAGTCGAAACTACGGCGTGAGAGGTTCCATGAGTATGTGAACGCTCTTGGGTAAACCGAGCCATACACTATAGGTGACGACCAAAGGGGTCACTACGACAAACTCGTGGGCTTGCACTACTTTTGGGCCTCGTAGGGCCGAGATAAGCCGTGTGGGCCGATGGGTTTGCGGACCCACACGGAAAAATTTGTGCGGTAGGTGCCAGACTGTGGTTTGGGTTGTGAAATCGCATATTCTTTGTAACACCCCGTACCCGAGGCCGTTGCCGGAGTCGGACACAAGGTGTGAACGGACTAAATTCACTTATTTGCACAGTCCATTTTAAATTTCCAGACGAGCTGGCTAACTGCGTCACTGTCACCTTAAAAATCATATCTCGAGTTCCAAAACTCGAAAACCAGTTCCGTAAATTTTTCCTGAAAGTATACTCATATATCCATCTACATTTTTGTTTCTAGAATTTTTGGTCTAGCCAATTAGTACAGTTTATTAGTTAAAGTCTCCCCTGTTTCAGGGTTCGACTACACTGACCTTCATGCATTACGACTTGAATATCTCCCTGTACAGGGCTTCAATACTGATTTAGTTTGTTTCTATAGAAACTAGACTCAAAAAGGAATCTATACATATATGGAATGACTTCTAAATGTCTCTGGTTAATTTATAATGAATTTATAAATTCGGAACAGGAAATCCAGAAACCGTTCTAGCCCTATTTCGCGAAAACCTATATATCTCTTAACATACAACTCATATAATCGTTTCGTTTCTTCCATGTGAAAGTAGATTCATCAAGTTTTGATTACATAATTTATTAACCATTTAATTCCATTCCTACTATTTTTAGTGATTTTTCAAATCTACATCACTGCTGCTGTCAGCATCTGCCTTTAAGGTAGACTTTACCTATTTCATAGTTTCCATGATTCAACTAGCCCTTTAGCATATATAGCCCAAAATATAACCATGATGAACCATTCTAATGGCTAATCGTTGCCAAACATTTCCATGCCTCCTAATGAACATATACATTCAAGATGATTATAACATTATGCTCAAAATATATATATAAGCCATTTTCGCATGGCTATCCAAATATATACAACACCAAAGTACTTGACTAATAACAAAAAAAGGGGTGTCCTATACATGCCATTTCAAAGTTCAACCAAAAGTGTACCAAAAGGAGCTTTGATAGTGTGGGCGACTTCGACTTCAAAAATCCCAAGTCCGATAGCTGAAGAACCAAAATCTATAAAACAGAGATTTACAGAAGCGGAGTAAGCATTTAATGCTTAGTAAGTTTTGAGCCATAAAATTTGACACAACTAAAATGTAGCATTCATATAGCTAAATGAATAATTTGACATGCACAAATTCTCAATATCATACTTACTTCACGTTACCAACCCTTATATTCATACACAAAAGATCAACATAGCCAAAGGCCGGTAGCTCATTTATCTATTGAGCGAATACTTATTTGTAAGGGATCAACTAATTCAAAGCACATACGAAACATACCTCATCGCTGGGATTTTACGAGCGTATTAATTGAAACTATTACAGCAAGGTCGCTCATTCCCAAGCCAAGTACCTTCGGGATTTAACCGGATATAGCTACTCGCTCAAATGCCTTCGGGACTTAGCCCGGATATAGTAACTCGCACAAATGCCTTCGGGACTTAGCCCGGATATAGTAACTCGCACAAATGCCTTCGAGACTTAGCCCGGAACTAGTCACTAGCGTTAATGCCTTCGGGACTTAGCCCGGTTATCATCCAAACATTCATGCACATATCAACAAATCATGACACATTTATATTCCATTTTCATAATCAGAGTTCAAACACAAGTCACGTATTAAGCAATCCCATTTTCGGCTCACTAGCCACATACAAACAGCATGGTTTAGTTTGCATTATGACACGATCTCTATGCACATACGGCTGCCCGTCACACGTATAGACAAATTAACTCAACATAAAATTCAAGTAGAATCATCATATCACCGTATATTTGTTACGCTCATACGTCATGACTTAATCAAATCGTAAACTAAGTCTCGTTACTCAAAAACTTACCTCGGGTGTTGTCGAACGGTTTCGATGGCTATTCGACCACTTTTTCCTTCCCTTTATCGGATTTAGATCCCCTTTGCTCTTGAGCTTAATTTAAACAAATAAATTCATTTAATATTTTCACTTGGGCAATTCCATTCAATACATGTATGTCATACAATTTAAGTACAATGACCTTGCTCAATACTATTTAAACACCATGCATTACCGAACTTCATCAACACCATCTAACTTCATATAGAAACACATATCGTCCTAGGTCGGTACACAAGTCAAATGCATCATTTAAATTGTCAAAGTCCACAATTTAGTCATATTTCTCTATCATAGTTTCTTCACTTAAACCGAATTAACAAACCCATATAGTCCTTGGCCGAATGCTATTTAACCCAAGTCCTCAAGAATTTCATTATTTAACACCTTAGATATCCATAGCTAAATAGGTTATTTGTACGTACATATATATACATAAGTGCATAGATACTATGTTACTAACAATTATTTCCTTGCTTAGCAGCCGAACCAATATACACATTACTTCATATCTACCCGTCACGTTTTCTCTACTTAAACCGAATAAACTTGCACATAAGGTCCTTGGCCGAACCTCACTAAAACAAGTCAACCAAAATCTTAGTATTTATCTTGTGTATAACCTTATTTACCTTCCAAAAATCACAAAAACATCAAACTCTTAATGTTTATGTACAAGGCCGAATCTTAACATGATCCAACCTCCAACTCATTCCTTTCAACAACCAAAACCGAATGCTCAAGCCATCACCGAGATTTCGAAATTTTGCCATGGTTTGTGTAAGAAATTAGCTAATTAACTAGAAACAAGTTTAAAACTTAAGAATTTAACACAATATACTAACCTCCCCTTAAGCTCAATGTGACCGAAACCTCTCTTCTTCCTCCTTTCAAACCGGCCAAGAAGAACCAAAGGATGAAGCCTTTCTTTTTTTTTTCTAGTTTCGGCAAAATGGGGGAACAACCACACACTTTTTTTTTCATCCTATTCCCTTTCATTATTTTATTCCCATGCTCCTTATTTTATCATACCTCCCATGAAACACTAACTTAACATGTTTATGACATGTTTTTGCCCATCAGACTTGGTCCACCATACTTGTCATGGCCGGCCACTACTAATTAGGGGGGAAATTGACATGCAAGTCCCCCCTTTTTATTTCATGCACTAATAGATCCTTATGTTTTGACCTATCACATTTCAAAATTTTCTCACATAAGTCCTATTTACTAAAATTCACCTACAATTAAACAAAATTGAAATATGAAATTTTCACACATGCATATATACATATAATAAGCATCAAATATGGCAGCTAATTATTTTTATGACTCGATTTTGTGGCCCCGAAACCACTTCCCGACTAGGGTCACATTAGGGCTGTCACAGTCGTGACTGAAAAGGGACTAGATGGGCCATACGAGCGTGTGGACCCACTTAGGCCGAGGAATGGGCCTCAGGCCCATTGGCACTGTTTTGGCCATATGGATTGTTTGGGTTATTTGTAATGACCAAAGACCCTCCAAGAGGTCATTAATGGTATCGAGATCCTATAATGGTTAAATGACAAAAATACCCCTAAGGGGTAAAAATTTAAGATTTTACCCCTGGCTGGCGAAATGATTATTATGTCCTAGCAATAGGTTAACTGATGTGTGTTGATGTTATAAAATGGTTGTGATTATAGCATGTTGCATACATTTAATAATTATGATATGACATACTGCATGGGGATGGGTATATGATTTGGAGGGAGTACTGTACTGGTGATTATGTCACGATGATTATTACTGGTGGTTTACCACGCTTACTGTTACTGGCAGCTATGCTGCGTTATTATTATTACTGGCAGCTTTGCTGCGATATTGGTGTGCTGGTTGGGTGGGTCGATTGATATCCCCACAGGTGTGTTGGTTGGTACGGGTGGTGTGCTGGCTGGTATGGGATGGGTTGCATTACGCATTTATACTGATACTGTATTGGGCTTATGCCCACAATGCTACTGTATAGGGCTAAGGCCCAGACTGTACTGTGACTGAATAGGGCTTTGGCCCAGACTGTACTGATATTGTGTTGTTTACTGTATGTTTGTTATTGGGATTACACACTGAGTTTTCGTAAACTCACTTTGTTTCTAACTGTGTAGGTAATCCCTAAGCTTAGATGGTTTGGAGCTGCCAGAGACTCGGGGATGGCCACACTACTGTTTCTGCTTCTTTAAATTGTGAATAGATTTTTGTCTTGGGTTTTAATTTATGTAATAAGGTCGTTGGTGGGTTTTAAGTTTTAATTTGGATTGAGGTTTCTTATATTAAACTGCTAGTCTAGGAAAACGCGAGTTTTCAAAATAGCATGATTTCCTAAGGAACACAAGGTTCCAACAACAAAGTTTTAAAATGGTTCTGCGGTTTTAACTGAAGTAACATACCAAAGGCAATCGTAATGGTACATGTTTTGACGTGCATTTTAATTAAATAATAATAGATGGGTTTAGATTCAGTAACGAATTTTTACCGGAATGATCAACTTTGAAAATGATTTGATGTGACATGCCAGATTCGGCCATAACCTCTAGGTCAGGTTTGGGGTGTTACATTTAGTGGTATCAGAGCCAGGTTGCAAAACTCAACTGTGGATTGGGTTTCAAAATTTTGGTAAATAATAAGGCTGTTTTCAAATTATGTAAGGTGTTTGAAATATGGTTTAGGAAAGTGTGGCACACCGAGTCTCCGGCCCAAATCTGTAAATTCTCTGCTAGTATCTATTGTTGTAAGTGTGATGCTGGAAAACTGTTATAGTTGGTAGCATTAAATCTTTGATTAGAGCAAACTGACACTGTAGAAGACTGATATTGGTAACGAAATTTCGATCTGCGAGAACAAAACTCTGAATATTTTTTATCATAAAATATCTTCTAATAATAAACTGGAATTATGAACTGATGGCATAAAACTTTAAAATCCAGATTAAGCGCGTATTGATATGAGCACTAGAGGTACTCGTGGAAGGAGTACGCGAGGCCGTGGTAGAGGCCAAGGGAGTGCTAGGGCTGGGTCTTCAGCTTCGGGTCACATGCCTGCTAGGGAGACACCGGCTTCACTAGTAACTGAGACCGGGTCTCATGATCGAGCAGTTGGAGATGATGACCTATCTCAGGCAATGCTGCGGGTTGTCGAAAGGGTTGTTGGAGTAAGTACAGGGTCAGTAGCCCTCAGGTCAATTTCTGAGCGACTCTGATCCTGTAATATCCCGAATTAGGGCCTAATCGGAATAGTGGTTTCGTGACCACAAATTCAATGTCTAAAAATTTATTTTATTATCATTTTAAGGTCTATGACATGATTGCATGATTGTGCAAAAATTTCGTTTAGAAATTTTATCGATAGAGGGTCCAATTTAATATTTAGGACTAAATTGCAAAAGTTATAAAATGTGTGTTCTAGTTCACAAAGGTATTAAGTACTTGTGAGTAATGGGTTTTTAAAGTGGAGGTCCTTGGATAGTAATTAGACCATTATACTAGTTTGGACAAAAATACCTAAAGGAAGATAAAACACCATAGTTTTTAATTAAGGGCATTTTGGTCATTTAGTTATTAAAATGAATTAAAAACAAAATTAAAAGCCAATTTTTGTCCATCTTCTTCATTAGGCCGAAATTTCAAGGGTTCTCCATAGCTAGGGTTTGTTTCAAGCTTCCAAGCCCCATAGTAAGTGATTCCAAGCCTCGTTTTTAATGTTCTTTACATTTTTGGAATCCCGGTAGCTCGATTTAGCTTATGCTAGTAATAATTCAATCTAGGGTTCATATTTGGAAAAATACCCATAGGTGAAATTTGTGTATTTTGGTGTTTTATGATAGAATATGACCTTTTAAATTATGCTAGACAACTTGTGCTACTCGGTTTTAAGTGAAAACGAGTAAAAGGGCTTAATCGGTAAAAATACCTAATAGTCATAAGTACATGTTAGAGTGTGAATTTGATGTTGCCATAGAAGGGAAAAATGATCAGCATGTCATAAAACATAAGAAAATAGGATGAGATTTGATTTACGAGCCTTGGGGCAAAAGTGCAAATATGTGAAAGTTTAGTGACAAAATGGTAATTTTGCCAAAGTTTGTATTAGGGGTTGTTTTGATGAATGTATGTATTAAATAAATTAATTTGGCATTATAGATCAAGAGAAACGAGATTCAAGTCGCGATCGAGGGAAAAACAAAGTTTACGAGGAATAAGCTCGATTGCTAATATTTTGTATCGAGGTAAGTTTATGTGTAAATAAGGTAACATAATTTTTATTTTAAGTGATTTAATGATATTTGTGTGATATAATATTTATTATCATGAAATATTGTGCTTTGTGAATTATTATTTGGTAATACGCAAATTATGTGAATAATTTAATAAGTATGAGATGTTAGCAAGTATCGATTTCTATATTACAAAGAAGGAGATCGAAATGTGTAATTGAAAAGAATCCCGTTTGAACCTTGGGAATAGATTAGAGTATAAGTGACATGTCACTAGGATGGTTGAGTTCTGAACTCGTTGAGTTGAGTCCGAGTTCGTGAGATGTAACCAGGCATCCGAGCTCGTTGAGTTGAGTCCGAGTTCACTTATGGATGCGAACGCCCGAGTTTGTTGAGTTGAGTCCGAGTTCATTTATGGGTGGGTTACATGGTAGCTTGGCTACATAGATTCAAAAGCTATTGAGCTTTTTCAGTTATGAGTATAGCACTTACGTGCACACTATCCGCGTATCCGAAATTATATTCCTATGTGTTCAACGGGAGAATCCTAAGAGAATATTGAGGATGCTTAAAACGAAAGTGATTCGATGATGAATGTGTTGAAGAAGTGAAAATGGACAGGTATTAGTTTAATTCTTGGTTGAGAACTTGGTGAGACAAAATTGTGGTAAGATAGTAAGTATTTTTATGTTATGAGTGTTTTAATGATATTTATGTTGGATTGCATAATCATGTTACTTATTATTTACATGTGAACTTACTAAGCATTTATGCTTACTCCCTCCTTTTTCTTCATTGTAGTTTTGACAAGCCGGCTTGAGAATCGGGATAGGTCGAAGACTCGTTCACACTATCCGAAGACCTAAATTGGTAAAATGGCTTGTATATTTTGAGTGTGGCATGTATAACAATATACTCACTTTGTGTAAATGATCATATGATATGGTTATGGTTTGGTAAGAAAAGGGTTTGTAAATGATTAGCTATTGGAATGGCTAATCAAGTTTATATATGATAACATGTATGCTTTATGTCTTAAATAAACCATGAAAATCCTTGGAATGGTAAAATTGGCCATAAAACAGAGTCATACAGCAGCAGTGATGTGAATTTGAAAAAAATCACTAAAAATAGTAGAAATGGAATTAAATGATGAATAACTTATGAAATTTAAGCTTGATGAGTCTATTTTCATATGGGTGGAACAAAACAGGTAAATGAGTTATATTTTATGATATATTTAAGTTTTGGTGGAACAGGGTCATAGTGTTCTTTGAATCCCCTATTTTGAATTTAAAAATTCACCAAAAATTATAAAAAATTAATTAGAAGTTTTAATTTATATGTACAGATTCCTTATTGAGTCTAGTTTTATTAGAAACAAAAGAATAATCATTAAAACTCTGTACAGAGAGATATCTGATTCGTAATACACAGGGGTCAGAGTAGTCAAACCCTGAAACAGGGGAGACTTTAACTAATAAACTGTACTAATTGGCCTAACCAAAAATTCTAGAAATAAATTAGTAGATAGATATATGAATCTAGTTTTATGAAAAATTTACGGATCTTAATTTTGAGTTTCGAAACTCGAGATATGAATTTTAAAGCCACTGTGATGCAGTTAGCCAGCTTGTCTGAAAATTTTAAAAATAAATTGCTTGAGCTGTTTAATTAATGAATTAAGTTTAGTAACACCTCAAGATCGACTCTAGCGACGGTCTCGGGCGTGAGGGCATTACAGATCCAATGGGGCGGAGATCTTTAGGGGTGTTTGTAACACCCCTCGCCCGTGTCCCTTGCCGGAACAGGGTTCGAGGTGTTACCCGACTTAAACTCAGCCAATCACACAAAAACCGTGCCGAATAATTTCAGTCAATTTAAAACTTTTCTTTTCATATGTAATCTGTCCCATATATGGGCTTACGAGGCCCAAAACATCACTAGCCAACATAAGTCAATTCACATGGCCAAAACACTTTATCAATACCAGCCAACACCTTTGGCTAAATTATAATATCACATACTCAACATTAAAACCCTATACATGCCATAGACTCGAAATACTAGGATTTACTTACACCAATAGCGTGAGCTCGACAATGTGATAATATCTTCGGTGAACTCCAACCCGAGCAGGTAACTGGAGTCAACAATCTATAAAATAGAGGAATGTAACAACGGAGTAAGCTTTTATAAGCTTAGTAAGTTTTAAGCAATGCAAAAAAATAAACGCAGTTATACTTCGATTATTCAATTTCTCAAGAGGCTATATTCTAGGTATATTGCCATCTGGCTGAATATACACAAGCACATAATGCACGTTCAGCATTCTTATCACACTTAATCTGAATTCATATAACATCAAATACTTTCACATACTTTCACCCCTGACCAGGTGTATCATGATCATAGATATAGTTATAACATTTATTCACATATGTATCACATCACACTTATGATTCAATTCAAATCAAACTCACATATGAGTACATAATGCATACCTAGCCCTCTTAACGTATTGAATTTATTCATTTGTCAATCTAACACGAGGTGCCTTAACCTTAGACTTTTATTCATTCAACGGCATTTCGCCTACTAGGCTCGAGGCTCGATATCATGTCACCGGCATTATAGCCTGCTAGGCTCAAAGGCCCGAATAGTATCTCACCGGCATAATAGCCTGCTAGGGTCAAGGCCCGATATCGTTTCACCGGCATTATAGTCTGCTAGGCCCGAAGCCCGAATATCATATTTTGATAGACAATTCACTTGTTCTTTCCCACTTTCATAACTTACACTTCAATCATGTATAATTGAAACACATATCTATGAACAAAGATTTTCATCCTTTCAACCACATAGGGTTTAATTTCCACATTGGAACACATATCTTAGTACATCATTTGATAGTATCAAATTCGACTAGATATGCTAGTCACATATGGCTCATAACTTTAATTTAATATTCATTCAACATAAAGAACATATGTATATTTTCACTGAAGCATCATCTCAATACAATACATCTTGCTCACTGATTTGCACACAACTATTCAAATTAGCAATTATAAGATGGTTCCGCACATAGCCCATCCTTATCGATAATTTACGATGATTTTATCCTTACTCACATATATGACATAGGCATTTTTACCTATGCTTCTCAATTCACATTCATGATTCAATTCCAATCGATTTAACATGCATAAGTACATATCACATACCTGACCAACTTAATGTATTGAATGAAATCGATTGTCGATTTAACACAAGGTCTCATAGTTGAACATAAACATGAAACCATTTCTTATATGTTCGATTCACATCAATCATCAAATTCATTTAATTCACATGTACTTAATTAGGTTGTTCGTACCTAAATAATTTACTTTACAGAACGAATCCACATATAGTATTAGCCCATAGTTTTATAGCACCACACTTTTAATAGTTTACCGACAATTTGCCTGCTAGGTAATAACCTGATTTCATCACCGGCCATAAGCCTGCTAGACCTTTAAGTCCGATGTCATTTCACCGGCATTACGCCTGCTAGGTTTGAAACCCGAATATATATTATAATGCATAACTTATATCATCGATCACTAACAGTTACCTCATCGAAGTTCACATTTAATCACTTTAGTACCAAGCCACATTCGGCTACCACAAAGGACTAATAATAATAATTTTATACACATCATGGTTTCCTTTAGATATTTAATAATCACAAATCGTGATATCTCTACCAGCACATATACGGCATAGTTTGTTCATTGTAACACTCATTTAGTGCATCAAATTTCCAAATCCAATTCAGCTTAAGCATAATAGCCATAATCGGCTTATAGCCTTAAATCATTACATATTCGGCATATTAACTAAATAAAATTTACATTCTCTTTGCCATATTAATTTAACTCTTAGGCATATAAAAAGGAATCAAGCTTAAACACTTAAGAACTTACTTCGAATGTTGTCGAACGATTACAACGGCTATTCGATTACTTTCTCTTTTCCCTTATCCGAATTTGCCCCTCTATGCTCTTGAGCTTAAATTCAAAAATTTTAAACTTAGTCATTATTCGACTATTCAAGCATCACTTTCAGAATATATAATATATATATTCGACTTTCACACATACAGATCATAGTAAGCTTATAAGAAATCAATAAGCAACTCATTAACAATTTTTTGTCAATATTTACCACATAATCATAATTTCACTGTAAGCTATCTTCCTAAGCAACAGTCACTAAATCATTTATAACTGGAGCTAAGAAACTTCAAATCAATTTCCGTTAATTTTCCCTGAAAATATACTCATATATCTTCTATCCATAAAATTTTCAGAATTTTTGGTTTGGCCAATCAATACCAGATTTTTCTTAAAGTTCCCCTGTTTCACTGTTTGACTAATCTGACCACTCTTCACTACGAATCGAATTTCTCATTGTACAGAATTCAAAATATGTTCCCGTTTATTTCATTTGAAACTAGACCCATTAAGGAGTCTAATAATATAAACTTCATCTCATAACCATTTTTTTACAATTTATAATGATTTTATAAAAATAGAATAGAGGATCTAGAAGTCATTCTGACCCTGTTCCACATCACTTCAAATATCACATTATCAGAACTTCTTTTTCTTACACGGTTTCTTTTATAAGAAACTAGACTCATTAATATTTAATTACATAATTTATTATGCTTCTAACTCATCTCCCACAATTTATGGTGATTTTCCAAAATCACATTACTGCTGCTGTCCCAAGTAGATTTATTACCAAATCACTTTTTTTTTCACACATACCTTGCATGCATGTTATTTAAACATGCATATAACAAATCAATCATCACATACCTAGAAATTCACTTAAGCATAATCTCCATTTCATCATTTTAAAGCACAAACATTACTCAATATTGTCAAAGTTTACATTCGGCCATAATACACACAACATGTTAGCCGATTTTTCCCCTTAGCATCTAATGCACATGCATGCTCATCCAACTCATATTTTTCATTGACAACCTCCTTAACTTCAATTTATTCACATCTTTAATCATGCTACATTCGACCATTATTTAACAACAATTCATGTATCCTTTTTATTAAACACTCAAAATCAACCATCTTCATACCTCATCACCAAAGACATCAAAATACCAACCAAGAATGTAACATTCATGGCCGAATATCATCTCCATCAAATAACACAATTTGAACCATGGCTAGGTAGATTTCAAACTTACAACTTAAAATATACATGAATCTCAAAGAATAATATCAAACATACCACAATCTAGTTACATGCATGGCCAAACTTCTTAGAAACTTTTCCCCTAGGCACCGAATATTCAAGAGCTTCTTAATCAACTTAAAGGTGACCAAATGCCTTAACTTCAATTTCTTCTTTTTCTTTCTTTAGGTACGGCAATGGAAGAAGAAAAGATGAGACAACTTTGTTTTTATCACCCTTTTCTTTTAATAAAAATTCATATTTCATAATATTAATCCATTAAACATTTAATTCTTTAATATAAAAGACGTGAAATGCCCATCACCCACTAACTATTATAATGCTAAAATGCATATATTATTTATTACCCATCACCTTGGCCGGCCACTACATTAAAAGTGGTCCATTTGACATGCAAGTCCCCCATGTCAATAATTCATGCTTTAATAGGCCACTTCGAAATTCACCTATCACATTTTCAAATCTTATCACATGAGTCCTTCCTTATAAATTAATACCTAATCGATAAAATCAAGGCACGAAATATTCACACATACAAATTCCACATATATAAGTACAGAATATAACATCTAATTATTTTTGTGACTCAATTTTGTGGTCTCGAAACCACTTTCTGACTAGGGTCAAATTAGGGCTGTCACAGTGTTTCTGGAGTAGCCCCGAATGTGGCAAAATATTTGTTAGAGGCTACGGAGCGGATTATGGATGATCTTGACTGTACTATGGAACAGAAACTGAAAGGGGCAATGTCGTTATTGCGAGACGAGGCTTATCAATGGTGGCTCACTGTGAGGGAAGGTACACAAGCTGACCGTCTGACATGGGATTTCTTCAAAGCATCCTTCCAAGGGAAGTATGTGGGTGCAAGTTATGTGGACGCCCGAAGGAAGGAATTTCTGAACCTGACCCAAGGGAGCAGGACTGTGGTGGCTTATGAGGCAGAGTTTCTGTGGTTGAGTCGTTATGCTCGTGGGATAGTAGCTACTGAGTATGAACACTGTGTGCGGTTCTGTAACGCCCCCATGCCCGAGACCGTCACTGGAGTCGAGCTTGAGGTGTTACCGAACATAATTTATCAAATTAAGAACTTCGAATCATTTGTTTCTACATTCAGAGCTTTCTAGTTACCTGCGTCACAGTTACAAGAAAAATCATATCTCAAGTTACGAAACTTGAAATCAAGATCCGTAAATTTTTCCTAAATCTAGACTCATATATCTATTTACTAATTTGTTTCTAGAATTTTTGGTTAGTGCAATTAGTACAGTTTATTAGTTAAAGTTACCTCTGTTTCAGGACTTGGCTGGGCTGACCTCTATTTACTTCGAACCACATATCTCTCTGTGAAAAAATTATATGACTGTGCCGTTTGTTTATCCTAAAACTAGACTCAATAAGGATTCCAAGAATATAAAATACAACACCTAATTATTTTTGTACAATTTATGGTGAATTCTTAAAGTTGGAACATGGGATCCAGAAATCACTCTGGCCCTGTTTCACAAAAATTCAAATATCTTCTAACATATAATTCCTTTACCTGTTTCGTTTGTTTTATGTGAAAATATACATATTGGGCTTCAATTTCATATTTAATCCATCACTAAATTCGATTTCTATGATTTTTAGTAAATTTTCAAACTCACATCAGTGTTGCTGCAATGTTCTGTTTATGGCAAATTTCATCTTTTCATGAGTTTTTATGGACTATATAACCTATTAACTTTCCATGACATCAAACATGGTCTAAATTAGTCATTTCCATGACCTATCATTATCAAGCATTTTCTCAACCAAATCACCACCATATCACAAAATTATTTACACGAAATAGGTATATTGCTATACATGCCATACTTAAGTTTTACAAGCCATTTACCAAAAAGTGTCCTTCGGATAGTGTGATCGAACCTTCGACCTGTCCCGATTCCCGAGCCGGCTTGTTCAAAAATACAGTGAATAAAAAGGATGGAGTAAGCATAAATGCTTAGTAAGTTCATATGCAAATAACAAGTAACATAACAATACAATTATACCAAACAACCTTAGCATAGTATCACCAAAACATATATCACATTTCTAAACATCATTCATCATCTTACCACCTTATCGTTGTTGTATCTATTTTCAACCCGAGGGTTAAGTACATACCTGTCCAAAGTGTCCATTTCACAACACTTACCAAAACGTCACTTGCATCTTAAGTGTTCTTCCATTTCACTAGAAATTTTACCCGTTGAACACATCGGAATATAATTCGGATACATGGATAATTTGCACATAAGTGCCACATATGTAATCAAGAAATCATGTAACCCGCCCCTAAGTGAACTCGGACTCAACTCAACGAGCTCGGGTGTTCGCATCCATAAGTGAACTCGGACTCAACTCAACGAGTTCGGATGCCTAGTTACATCTCACGAACTCGGACTCAACTCAACGAGTTCGAACATTCGCATCCGTAAGTGAACTCGAACTCAACTCAACGAGTTCGGATGCTCAACCATCCTAGTGACATGTCACTTGTATCCTAATCTATTCCTAAGGTTCAAACGGGATTTTCATCGAACACATATCCTTGCCATCTTCCATAAAATACCAAAACCAATACTCGGTAGCACTTTATATTTAACAAATAATACACATAATTTGCATTTTATTCGAAAATAACCACAAAGCATATATTTCATGATAAAAATCAGCATGTCATATAATTAACGTCAATAACTTATAAATAACAATTATGCTACATTATTCACACATGAACTTACCTTGGTACCAAAATATAATGATTTTGCAATTTAGTCCACAATCTTTTCTTTTCCTCGATTGGGGTCGATTTCACGTCTTTCTTGATCTAAAATAACACATTTAGCTTATTTAATACTCACATTATCAAATTAGTCTTTAATTCAAATTTTAGCAAAATTACAATTTTACCCCTAAACTTTTGCATATTTACACTTTTGCCCCAAATCTCGGGAATTAAACTTAATTCCTTATTCTTATGTTTTATAACATGCTGATCACTTTTACCTTCTATGGCAACATCAAATTCTCACTCTAACATGTACTTATGACTATTAGGTATTTTTGCCGATTAAGCTCTTTTACTCGTTTTCACTCAAAACCGAGTAGCACAAGTTGTCTAACATAATTTAAAACCTCATTTTCTATCATAAAACATCAAATTTCACAAATTTCACCTATGGGTATTTTTCCAAATATTAACTCTAACTCAAAATATTACTATCATAAGCTATACCGAGTTACCGGGATTTCAAAAACGTAAAATCATTAAAAACGGGGCTTGGAATCACTTACTATGAAGCTTGAAAGTTGAAGAAACCCTAGCTATGGAGAGAGGGAGCATTCGGTAGCAACTAAGGATGATGATAACCAATTTTGTGTTATTTTTCCCTTTTTATTTCATTTAATATCCAAATGACCAAAATGCCCCTCCTTACTAAACTTTTAAAAAAATTCCTTCCATGTCCTAATTTTGTCCATGAACTTAAAATTGGTCAAAGTACCATTTAATACCTCCTAATTAATATTCCAAAGCAATTTCATACTAAAAACTTCTAGAATGCAAGTTTTGCAACTTATTCGATTTAGTCCTTAACTTTAAATTAAACTCGTTATGGCAAAAATTTCTTCACGAAATTTTCAGACAATTATGCAATCATATCATAAACCTCAAAATAATTATAAAATAATTATTTCTATCATGGATTTGTGGTCACAAAACCACTATTCCAATTAGGCCTTAATTCGGGATATTACAGGTTCGAAGATGGACTTTACGATGAATTGAGAATTTTGATAGCTCCACAGAAGGAGCGAGACTTTGCTGCCCTTGTCGAGAAAGCGAAGATTACTGAAGACGTGAAGCGCTCTGAGCGCTAGAATCGAACGAAAGATAGGGGCAGAGTTAAGAGGGACTTTGGATCCTCAAGTTCTGGAGGTAGACCTTTTAAGAGGGCCAAGTTGGATGGGCCAGTTCGAGCTGGAGGTCTTGTTGCTACTACAAGACCACAGCCCTGTGCTGACTATGGAATATCTCATTTGGGTGAGTGTTGGAAAAAGATTGGAGCGTGTTTCAGATGTGGGTCCACAGAGCATCAAGTTAGGAATTGTCCTCAGAGGCCTACTCAGATGCAAGTCATAGGACAGGGTCATGTTCAACCTGTGAGGGGTGGTCAGCCTTTGGGAGGTCGTGGACAGGATAGAGGTGGAAATGGGTTTGGACAAGGACATGGAGCACCAGACAGGGGCACAGGTAATACTAAGGCGAGACAACCAGCCTTGGTTTATGCTGCTCGTCGCCGAGAGGATGGTGATGCCCCTGACATCATAACCGGTACGTTCCTGATTTATAACTTGCCTTATGTTGCCTTAATTGATATTGGATCCACACATTCATATGTTGCGTGCACTGTGTCTGGAATGTTGGGTATTTCAATCTGAGAGCACTGCTAGTGAAATGACAGTGTTGAGTCTGCTAGGACAATCGGTAAGAGTGGACAAGTTGTTCAAGGGTGTGCCCTTAGAAGTTCAAGGGGTCGTATTTTCTGCAAATTTTATTGAACTGCAATTCGGGGAATTTGATATTATTTTAGGCATGGATTGGCTAGTGAAGCATCGTGCGAAGTTGGATTGTGCTGCTAAGCGGTTGATGTTGAGGACTTCAGAGGATGAGGAGGTGGTTGCAATAGGGGAGCGAAGGGATTATTTGTCTAATGTAATATCAGCGTTAAGGGCCGAGAAGCTAATATCAGCGTTAAGGGTTGTGAGGCTTTCCTGGCATATGTTAGCAATTCTGAGACTAAAAGTCTTACTGTTGGAAATGTTAGAACTATTAAGGAGTTTATGGATGTTTCTCCAGAAGAGCTGTCGGGCTTGCCTCCAAACCGAGAGGTCAAATTCGGAATTGAGCTTCTACCAGGGACAGTTCCAGTGTCTATCGCCCCATATAGAATGGCACCAAAGGAGCTAGTGGAGTTAAAGGCTCAAATTCAAGAGCTGTTAGACCGAGGGTTCATTCGAACGAGTGTGTCTCTGTTGGGAGCACCAGTTTCTTTTGTAAAGAAGAAGGATGGGTCCATGCGCATGTGCATCGACTATCGTCAACTGAATAAGCTGACCATTAAGAACAATTACCCTTTACCGAGGATTGATGATGTATTTGATCAATTGCGGGGAGCTACTGTGTTCTCCAAAATAGATCTTCGATCTGGGTATCATCAGCTTAAGGTTCAGAAAGCTGATGTGTATAAGACAGCGTTTAGGACTCGTTATGGTCATTACGAATTCCTAGTGATGCCGTTTGGGTTAACGAATTCACCAGTTGCTTTTATGGACATGATGAACCGAGTATTTCAACCTTATCTAGATCGGTTCGTAGTAGTGTTCATAGATGATATTTTAGTGTATTCGAAAATCGAGGAGGAGCATGATGAACATTTGCGGATTGTTCTTCAAATTCAGAGACAGAAGCAGTTGTACGTAAAATTCAGTAAGTACGAGTTTTGGTTGCAAGAGGTGCCATTTCTGGGTCACGTGGTGTCTGTCGAGGGGATTAGGGTCGACCCTCGGAAAATTGAAACCGTGTTAGGATGGAAACCACCAAGGTCTGTATCTGAGATTCGAAGTTTTCTAAGTTTAGCGGGGTATTACAGACGTTTTGTGGAAGGATTTTCAGTGATAGCTGCACCATTGACTAAATTTTTGCGGAAACGGGTGCCGTTTGTGTAACACCCCGAACCCGAGACCATCACCGGAGTCGAACACGAGGTGTTAACAGACTTTAAACCACTTATAAAAAAATTTCCCAGACACTGCCAATCTGCGTGCTAGTCGCTTTAAAAATCATATCTTGAGTTCAGAAACTCGGAATCCAGTTCCGTAAATTTTCCCTGAAACTAGACTCATATGCCCATCTACATATTTTTTTCTAGAATTTTTGGTTGGGCCAATTAGTACAGTTTATTAGTCAAAGTCTCCCATGTTACAGGGATCGACTACACTGACCTTTGCGCATTACGACTTGGATATCTCCCTGTACAGGGCTTCAATACTGATGTCGTTTGTTTCTATAGAAACTAGACTCAAAGAGGAATCTATACATATATGGCATGACTCCTAATTATCTCTGGTTAATTTATAATGAATTTCCAAAGTAGAAACAGGGAATCCAGAAACTGTTCTGGCCCTGTCTTACGAGAACCTGAATATCTCTTAACATACTGTCCATATGATCGTTTCGTTACTTTCCTATGAAAATAGATTCATCAAGGTTCGTTTACATAATTTATTCACTATTTAATTCCCTTCCTACTATTTTTAGTGATTTTCCAAATCTACCTCACTGCTGCTGTCAGCATCTGCCTTTAAGGTAGACTTTACCTATTTCATAGTTTCCATGATTCAACTAGCCCTTTTAGCATAAATAGCACAAATTATGATAGTGATTAACCATTCCCATGGCCAATCCTTGTTAAGCATATCCACACCTCTCAATAACCATATCCATACCAAATGATTATAACATTATACTCAAACATATATAAGCCATTTTCGCATGGCTATCCAAAATTATACAAGTCCCAAAGGGTCCATGACCCCCAACAAAAAGGGTAGTCCTATACATGCCATTTCGAAGTTCAACCAAATTGTACCAAAAGGGGGGGGCTTTGATAGTGTGGGCGACTTCGACTTCAAAATCCCGAGTCCGATAGCTGGAGAACCAAAATCTATAAAACAGAGAATCAAGGAGACGGAGTAAGCAATTTATGCTTAGTAAGTTTTGAGCAAGGGATTCCAGCACAACAAAAGTATAGCATTCATGTAGCTAAATGGATAATTTCATATGCACAATTTTTCAATATCATACTTACTTCACATTACCAACCCTTTTATTCATACACAAAGATCAACTTAGCCAAAGGCCGGTAGCTCATTTATCAACTGAGCGAATACTTATTTGTAAGGGCTCAACTAATTCAAAACACATACGAAACATACCTCAATGTTGGGATGTTTCAAGCGTATTAACTGAAATTTTTACAGCAAGATCATTCATTCCCAAATCACGTACCTTCGGAATTTAACCGGATATAGCTACTCGTTCAAATGCCTTCGGGACATAGCCCGGTTATAATAACTCGCACAAATGCCTTCGGGACTTAACCCGGATTTAGTAACTCGCACAAATGCCTTCGGGCTTAGCCCGAAATTAGTATCTCGCACAAATGCCTTCGGATCTTAGCCCGGATATGGTCACTTAGCACAAAGCCTTCGGGACTTAGCCCGGACATCATTCAAATAACCATGCACATTTAACAATAAATCATGGCACATTCGTATTTCGTTTTCGTTAGCAAAACTCAAACACAAGACACTTATCATTCTTGCAATTTCGGCTCAATAGCCACACACAAAGAGCATGATTTTGATTTGCTTAAAACGTGATCTAATCAAATCATAATTTAAGCTCTTTTACTCAAGAACTTACCTCGGATGTTGTCGAACGATTCCGATGGCTACTCGACCACTTTTTCCTTTCCCTTATCCAACTGGGGTCCTCTAACTCTTGAGCTAATTCAAACAAATTTAACTCATTAAAGTCTCATTTTGCTAGCTTATGGCCGAATATGACAAGGAGTTTGATAGGTCATATGGCCACCCTTTTAGCTCAAATACACAATGGTCATACGCATTTTTAATCACATCAAGCAATTTAATACAATTCATTCGAACATCGAAAGAGAAGCTCAAGGTATTTAGCCCATATATACATTAGACAGTAGAGTCACATGTGTACGAAATCACGAATCGAATTCAACATACTAGCTAATATTTCCCCTTAGCCGAATTTTCTAAGTCAAGCTAAAGCCATCAATAGGCTACCTATGGCCGAACATACACATAGCTTATGTACTTATTCATGTGGCCGAACATACATGTCTATGTTGGGGCCGATTGCAACACTTAATACATTCTACAAGTATGGTTACTTGTATTGACTAAACACCATTTTGTTTCAAGTTCAAAACTTGGCTAATACACACATATATACACTAGTAAAGCATCCTCTCCCTTTCCATCAATTTAACACATGCATTACTCATTAATATACAAAAATTATATTCGGCCTTAGCACACAACTTGCTAGCCGATTCTTCTCCATCTAGCAACCAATGCACATATGTGCTCACTCAAAAATGCTAAAAAAAAGATTCAAGAATCATCAATCCACCATCACATGCATCATTAACAAGCTTCATATTTAGCATGCAATGGCATTAACACAAAATCCACCTAGGCCGAATATCATCCCCATGACATAGCAAAGATTTGAACCATGGGCTAATTAGAACTCAAGCTAGCAACTAAAAACATGCATGAATCTCATGGCACAACCTCAAACATACCTTGATCTAGATACAAGTATGGCCAAACCTCCTCCTAATCCTCTCCCAAACCAAACATGAAGCAAGAAATCCTTCCTCCTTCCTTAGAATTTTCGGCCAAAAGAAGATGAAAAAGGATGAACAAAATTTTTCTTTTTTTTTTCTTTAACTCACGGCAATGGGGGGGAAAACAACCACACACTTTTTTTTTGTTTCCATTTCTTTATTACCCATACTCCTTATTTTATTTTTCCTAACATACCTCACTAACATAACATGTTTGTGACATGTTTCCACTCATAGCATGGCCGGCCACTATGCCTTAATTTGGGTAAATTGACATGCAAACCCATCATTTTCACAATATGCATTAATAGGCCACTTTGCATTTGCCTAGTACATTTCAAAATTTTCTCACATAAGTCCTATTTGATAAAATTCACTTACAATCAACAAAATTCAAACACGAAATTTTCACACATGCACATGTACATATAATGAGCATCAATTATGACGATTAATTATTTTTATGACTCGGTTTAGTGGTCCCGAAACCACTTCCCGACTAGGGTCAATTTTGGGCTGTCACAGTTTGTTTGGTCCGATAAATAACAAGAGAGTTTTGAGAAATTGAAGAAAGTTTTGACTGAGGCCCCTATTTTGATTCAGCCAGAGCCTGGAAAGGAATTTACTGTTTATAGTGATGCGTCACACATTGGATTAGGCTGTGTGTTAATGCAGGAAGGAAGGGTGGTTGCTTATACATCACTACAACTTAAACCTCACAAGGCAAATTATCCCACCCATGATCTGGAATTGGCAGCGGTGGTGTTTGCGCTAAAAATTTGGAGGCATTATTTATATGGGGAAAGAACGATTATTTATATGGACTATAAAAGCCTCAAATACCTCCTTACTCAGAAGGAGTTGAATCTTAGGCAATAAAAATGGATTGAGTTGCTTAAGGATTATGATTGTTCAATTGAGTATCATCCAGGCAAAGCTAATGTGGTAGCTGACGCGCTGAGCCATAGAGTTGTCTCTGATTTAAGAGCAATGTTTGCTCCTCTTAGCCTGTACGGTGATGGTAGCGTGTTAGCTGAATTGCAAGTAAGACCGACTTGGACTGATCAAATTAAGGAGAAACAGTTTTTGGATGAGTCACTAGTTCCTCGTTTTCAGCAAGTGGAAAAGGGTGAAACTTCAGAATTTGGACTGAGCAGGGAAGAGGTGTTATGTTTCCGAGGAAGAATGTGTATATCGAATGATTCTGAGCTGAGGAAGTCTATTCTGCGAGAGGCGCATGGTAGCCTTTATGCCATGTATCCTGGTGGGAATAAGCTGTACCGAGATCTTCGTGAGATATATTGGTGGTCTGGGTTGAAATGCAAAGTTACCGATTATGTGAATAAGTGCTTGACGTGCCAGCAGGTTAAGGCTGAGCACCAATTACCTTCTGGGTTACTACGCAAGTTAAGATTCCACTTTGGAAGTGAGAGAGGGTAACTATGGATTTTGTGAGTGGTTTACCCTTGACGCCTTCTAAGAAGGATTCGGTTTGGGTGATTGTAGACCGACTGACTAAGTCAGCTCATTTTATACCAGTCTGCACTGATTATTCATTACAGAAGTTGGCCAAGTTATATGTGGCTGAGATTGTAAGACTGCATGGGGTACCAGTGTCTATCATATCGGACAGAGATCCTAGGTTCACATCTCGGTTTTGGAAAAGGTTACACGAAGCTTTGGGTACACAACTGGATTTCAGTACGCGTTTCATCCGTAAACGGATGGACAGTTGAGAGAGTAATACAGATATTAGAAGACATGTTGAGAAGCTGTGTTTTGGATTTCAAGGGCAGTTGGGAGGATTATTTGCTGTTGGCAGAATTTGCGTATAGCAACAGCTATCAATCCAATATTCAGATGGCACCGTACGAAGCTTTATATGGTCGTAGGTGTCGTACCCCTACTTGTTGGACTGAGCTAGGTGAGCAGCAAATTTTAGGGCCGGAGTTAGTTGCTGATACAGAAAGCAAGGTAAAGCAAATTCGAGAGTAGTTGAAAGAGGCGTTTGATAGGCAGAACTCCTATGCATACTTAAAGCGTAAAGGGATCGAGTACTCTGTGGGGGATTATGTCTTCCTTAAGGTGTCACCGTGGAAGAAAATTATGTGGTTTGGACGGAAGGGCAAGCTGAGCCCTAGATTTGTTGGGCCTTACTGGATACTTAAACGAGTAGGACTGGTTGCGTATCACCTTGAGTTGCCCCCGGAGCTAGAGAAATTCACGATGTGTTCCACGTTTCCATGCTTAGGCAATATCATTCTGATCCCTCGCATGTCGTACCTGTTGAGGAAATTGAAGTTAGGCTTGACCTAACCATCGAGGAAGAACCAGTGCAGATATTGGAGCGTGATGTTAAAGTATTGAGGAAGAAGTCTGTTCCTCTGGTCAAAGTACTGTGGCGCAATTACGGCACGGAAGAGGCCACTTGGGAACCAGAAGAGTCGATGCGGCATCAATACCCTCATTTATTTTGACCAGGTAAATTTCAAGGTTGAAATTTCTTTTAGGGGGTAGAATTGTAACTCCCCAAAAATGTGGGGTCTGTAATTTTGCTTGTTTTGGCATATTGTCCATGTTTGCTTGAATGGTTAGTTGATTTAAGTGTGTTTGGGGGTGTTTGAGTAGTTCTGGGTTCAAGTTTCGGCTTTTGCAGCGTTCTTGTTTTTGCTCTTAAAAGAACCTGAACGCTGGCACTTAGGCTTTATAAATATTCATGGTTGATTGGTGACACAGAAGGTCTTGTGGCTTAGTGGTAAGTAGTGTGTTGTGCATTTGTATAGGCATGGGTTCGAATCCCAGGTAACACAAGGGGGGCTTTATTTTATGTTTTGGTGGTGCAAGAGGAAGAGTTTGACTCAAACTCTGCAGAAGTGGTTGGAGACTTGGTAAAAGGGGATTTGGTTTGAATTTGAATGAGAGGTTGGTGAGATTGTGGAGGATAGGGGGAGAGAATTGGGGAGAAAATCAAGGGATGTGGTGTTGGTTGGAGGTTGTGGCCGAATGGAGCACTAAGGTTCCCTTGGTTTCGGTTTGGGGAAGGTTGGAACGTTTTTGTGTGGTGTGGAAGTGGCTAAATTCTCCTATACTCAATTTCGGTACTCTACTGTCTCGAGATTCTTTCATTTGCATATTTTCTTTCTTATTCTATTCTCTCTGTTGTTATCTTTTTGTGTTAGTCAAGCGAGCATTCTCTCTTTCTGTCTTATTCTGTTTGGTGAAGCACTACTTCCCTTGTTGTTCTGCGTTAGCCGATTCTCTCATCTCCCCCAATTCTTTTTTTCATACTCCTTTACCATTAGTCGACTTGATTTTCTCCCTCTCATCATTTTCTCTTTTCGGTTTTCTTTAGCCGAACCACTCTTGCTCTCTTCTCTGTTCATCTTCTTCTTCTTCTTGTTTACCCTCCTTGGTCAATTATTGTGCCTCTTTTTCCTGTGCACTCGCTTCTTTTGAGCATCAAGTTCCGACAAGCATCCATTGTGCTAGCATATTTTCTGCCTATCGTTTGGTCTTGAGGTAAGTGTTCTTTCTTGTGCCTATTATTCTTTCGTTTCCTTCTCAAGTGGAATGTTCAGTTAGGGATGCTAATTCTTTACTCCTTTTGCATGTTTGGGATCTCTGGATTCTAACTCTCGAAGAGATAAAGGGGAGCCTTCAGCGCTCAAAGGTGTACAAATTACTTTTTGGCATTCGATCTAATCACTGGGGTAAGAAGACTAAGTTGTCAGTTGCGGTTAGATATCAAATCTTTCTAACTCTAGTTTGGGATTTAATTAGACTATAGGTATCAAGCTTTGAATTTTATACTTATTGCTCATAAAATCTACTGTTAATGCAGTAGATCGGCAGGAGTTGTTCGATCGTTTTCAATCGGTGGTCTAAGGGTTGTAGATCATATTTCTTGAGACAAGGATGGATAGTTGAGAAACTTGGGCGATTTCGTTAACAGGTGTGTAACCCCACCCTTATCAGTATCGATCAAAAGCTGAAACTACGACATGAGAGGTTCCTCAAGTATGCGAATGCTCCTGGGTAAACCGAGCCATACACTATAGGTGACGACCGAAGGGGTCACCACGAAAAACTCGTGGGCTTGACTACTTTTGGGCCTCGTAGGGCCGAGATAACCAGTGTGGGCCAATGGGCTTACGGGCCCACACGGACAAATTTGTACGGTAGGTGCCAGACTGTGGTTTGGGTTGTGAAATTGCATAGTCATGACCGAAAAGGGACTAGATGGGCCACACGAGCGTGCGGACCAACTTGGGCCGAGGAATGGGTGTCGGGCCCATTGGCACTGTTTGGCCATATGGATTATTTGAGTTATTTTTAATTACCAAAGGCCTTCCAAGAGGTCGTTAATGGTATCGAGACCCTATAATGGATAAATGACCGAAATACCCTTGAGGGGTAAAAATTTACGATTTTACCCCTGGCTGGCGAAATGATTATTATGTCCTAGCAATAGGTTAACTGAAGTGTGTTGATGTTATGAAACTGGTTGTGATTACAGCATGCTGCATACATTTAATAATTATGATATGACATACTGCATGGGGATAGGTATATGATTTGGAGGGAGTACTGTACTGGTGACTATGTCACGATGATTATTACTGGTGGTTTACCACGCTTACTGTTACTGCCAGCTATGCTGCATCATTATTATTACTGGCAGCTTTGTTGCGATATTGGTGTGCTGGTTGGGTGGGTCGATTGATATCCCCATAGGTGTGTTGGTTGGTATGGGTGGTGTGCTGGCTGGTATGGGACGGGTTGCATTACGCATTTATACTGATACTGTATTGGGCTTATGCCCACAATGCTACTGTATAGGGCTAAGGCCTAGACTGTACTATGACTAAATAGGGCTTTGGCCCAGATTGTACTGATACTGTGTTGTTTACTGTATGTTTGTTATTGGGATTACACATTGAGTTTTCGTAAACTCACTTTGTTTCTAACTGTGCAGGTAATCTCTAAGCTTAGATTGTTTGGAACTGCGAGAGACTCGGGGATGGCCACAGTACTGTTTCTACTTCTTTAAATTACGAATAGATTTTCGTTTTGGGTTTTAATTTATGTAATAAAGCCGTTGGTGGTTTTTAAGTTTTAATTTGGATTGAGGTTTCTTATATTAAACTGTTAGTCTAGGAAAATGCGAGTTTTCAAAATTGCATGATTTCCTAAGGAACACGAGATTCCAAAAATAAAGTTTTAAAATGCTTCTGCGATTTTAACTGAAGTAACATACCAAAGGCAATCATAATGGTACATGTTTTGACGTGCATTTTAATTAAATAATAATAGATGGGTTTAGATTCAGTACCGGATTTTTACCGGAAAGATCAACTTTGAAAAATGATTTGATGTGACACGCCAGATTCGGCCATAACGTTTAGGCTAGGTTTGGGGTGTTACATCGGTACTAATACAAAATTCAGATTCTTTTCTCATCTCGCACTGAGCCATCTTAGCTTGCAACTCCTTATCACTTTTCTAAGCTTCACGGATCTCTTGTAGAAATGTCTATCTAGCTCTCAACTCTGCTAGAATCGAACCATCTTAGACACAGTCAATTGAGTATTCATGGCTCTCAAGTCAAACAATGACTTTCTACTCAAAGCGTCGGCGACTACATTCACCTTTCCCGGGTGATAGTCAATTATCAACTCATAGTCCTTTCTTAGCTCTAACCATCGTTGTTGTCATAGGTTTAACTCCTTCTGAGTCATCAAATATTTGAGACTTTTATGATCGGTAAATACTCGGCATTTCTTGCCATACAAATGATGTCTCCAAATTTTCAACACAAACACGATGGCAGCCAACTCTAAATCTTGCGTCGGGTAGTTTTTCTCATGAGGCTTTAGCTGTCTCAAAGCGTAAGCTATAACCTTACCTTCTTGCATAAGCACGTACCCCAAACCATTCAAGGAGGCATCGCTATATATCCGATTGCACTAACACTGGCGCTTCGGTCAACAAGGCCTTTAATTTCTCGATGGAACTTTTTTGTCCATTCGAACTTAACATCTTTTTGCGCTGCCTTGTCATCGGAGTAGCTATCATAGGGAATCCATTTACAAACCGTCTATAGCATTTCGCTAAACCTAAAATGCTTCGAACCTCTGTCACATTCTTTAGTGGTTTCCACTCAACAATAGCCGAGATCTTCCTTGGGTCAACTCTAATCCCATCTCCCGGCACAATGTGTCCTAAGAATCCAACCTCTCTAAGCCAAAATTCAATCTTACTGAATTTGGTGTATAGCTGCTTATCTCTCAAAGTTTGTAAAACCATCCTAAGATGCTCCGCCTGTTCACCTTTATCATGCGAGTAAATCAGTATGTCGTCGATAAAGATCACTACGAACTTATCCAAATACAACTGAAAAATGCGGTTCATCAAATCCATAAACACCACCGGGGCATTAGCCAAACCAAAAGGCATGACAAGGAACTCATAATGCCCGTACCTCATCCGAAACATAGTCTTCGGTACATCATGCTCCTTAACTCTTAACTGATAGTAGCCAGACCTCAAATCAATCTTAGAAAACACGGTGGCTCCCTTCAACTGATCGAACAAATCATCGATCCTTGGAAAAGGATACTTTTTCTTCACATTTACCTTGTTGAGTTGTCTATAATCGATACATAACCTCATCGATCTGTCTTTCTTTTTCACTAAAAGAACCGGAACACCCGACTGTGAATAGCTCAGTCTCACAAAGCCTTTATCTGTTAACTCTTGCAACTATACCTTCAACACTTCCAATTTTGTCGGATTCATCCTATATGGAGCGATCGAGATAGGTACCATACCAGGGACCAACTCGATACCAAATTCAACTTCCCTAGTTGGAGGTAATCACGGTAACTCCTCCGGAAACACATCTATAAACTCACAAACCAGTGGTACCAGTTCAATCTTCAACTCAGACACTTGAGTATTTAACATAAAAGTGAGATACGCCTCATATCCTTTTGTCAAATATTTCTCAGCAGTCAAAGACGACATCATTAAAGACAATTTATCTGATTCATCTGGTCCAACCCGAAGAACATTCCCATCTTCACATTTCAACTCAATAACTTTCCTCCCACAGTCCACTACAACACTATGAGAGGTCAACCAATCCATTCCAAGGATTACATCAAATCCATAGAACGACAATAACATCAAGTTAGCCGGAGAATAATGACCTCTAATTGTCGAAGGACAATTTCTACACACTTAGTCAACAAGTACATGTCTGCCTAAAGGGTTGGACACTCTTATCACAATTTCAGTGGACTCTACTAGCATGTTCATACGGGATATCAATTCCATACAAATATAAGAGTGGGTAGACCCCGGATCAATTAAAGCAACAACAGACATATCATGGATAGAGAAGGTATCCGTGATCATGTCGAGAGACTCTACCTCTTCACGGGCACGAATAGCGTAAGTCCTTCCAGGCGCTCTACCTCTTCACTGTAGCATCTCTTAATGCACCTCTACTGGTAGCCCCGCTTCCAGGGTTCTTTTGTGGTCTACCCTTCAAAGGAGCACTACTTGCTCTCACTTCTTTCTTTTCCTCTTTGTCAACTAGCTCGGGACAGTCTTAGATGAAGTGATCCAGTGACCCACATTTGAAGCACCCTCTTTCTTTACCTCGGTACTCACCGAAATGGCGCCTACCACGTTGCCAACATTCTAGCCTATTTGGCCAAGCACTGCCGACACTCGTGACAGAAGTGGTTTGAGCTCTAGAGGCTGTGTTCTGCTAGTTTTAGTTTCTATTCGAGAACTCCACCGAAGCATTCGATTGGGTAGTGAATTCCTTCAATTTCTTAGATGAGTATTGATTCTATTTTCCCAACTATCTTTTCCTTGAATCACGCGACTCAATAGCCTCCTTTCTCCTCTCTTTAGTCAACTTATCTACTTTGCATGCTCTCTCAACGAGTACCACAAATTCCCTTAACTCTAAAATGCCAACAATATTCTCGGATATCATCATTAAGACCATCCTCAAACCTCTTACACATGGTGGCTTTTGAGGACATGCACTCCCGCACATACTTGCTGAGTCTCACAAACTCAAGTTCATATTTCGTTACTGTCTTACTGCCTTGCTTCAACTCTAAAAATTTCTTCATTTTCTGTTTTATGAATCCCTGGCTAATGTACTTCTTTCGGAACTCATCTTGGAAGAATTCCCAAGTTACTCTCTCTTCAGTACAATGAACACGAGAGTATTCCATCATTCGTAGGCTGAGTCTCGTAAGAGTGACACCGCACACTTCACGCACTCTTCAGGCGTGCATGACAGTTCATCAAATACTTTGATGGTATTCTCCAACCAAAACTCTGCTCTCTCTGGGTCGTCATCTATTTTGGCCCGAAATTCCTTAGCCCCTTACTTCTGGAATCTTGTCTACCAGAGGCTTCTCCCTCCTAAACATGTCTGCTCCTTGCAGAGCTACAGGGGCATACTGAGGAATCGGAGGAGATAGGGGAGGTGGAGTGTTCGGATTTGCACGAACAGACTCTGTGTACCAAGCATCCATCATTCAGAGATAGGCTTCTCTAGCCCCTCCGCCTTGGCCCATAGTCACGGGCTCACTCTCAACTGGTGCGGCCCCTTCAGCGGTAGCCAGCGTTTTACTCTCCACGTCATCCGCTGTAGCTCTATTAGGATCCATTTAATATATGAAGATACAATTTATAATCGTTAGGAGTCGTCACACTATGAATATACAGTTATGGCATGTATACCTAGACTCGTACTCATGCTAGGTTAGTCCTAAAATCGACTAAACTATAGCTCTGATACCACTAAATGTAACACCCCATACCTGTATCCTACGCTGGGACAGAATACAAGGTGTTACCTAACTTAAACTCGTGCTTACGACCAATTTCAAGTCTCCAAGACTTGGACAAATTTAACACTTTCTCAAGTTTATCAATACGTCCTTAATATGGGCCTACAAGGCCCAAAACACAAATCAAAAATCATTCGGAACCAACTCGGGTTCTTTAGTCAACTTTGGAAAAATGGCACTTGACACAGGGCCACACGCCCATGTTGGAAGGGCAACACGCCTGTGTGACCAAATCGACTTGGTCATGCTATTGGCTCGTGTGACTCACATGGCCTAAGCAATACGGGGACATGCCCATGTCCTTCACCTGTGTGGAATTAATTCTAAATTCACACCTACAGGGGTTTTCACACGGCCTGGCACACGCTCGTGTCCCTGGCGCGTGTCCTTCGAACGGCCATACCATGCCCGTGTCCTAACCCATTTGCAAAAACTTGAACATTCTGTTTCTGACGTCAGCAATTCTTAAGGGTCACACGTCCAAGGCACACGCCCGTGTGCTAGGCCATGCCCTTCACACGGCTGAGACATACAGACTTGCAAACTTTACGTGTAGGTAATACACAGCTAGACAACACGCCTATGGGGCTAGCCGTGTGTCACACACGGCCTAGACACTTGCCCATATGCCTACCCGTGTCGACAAAATAAGGTTATTTACCAAGCCTCTTTGACACCTTTACTTACATAACCTCAATAAGATCACTCTATACCAATACAAGGGCACATCATATGGTCAAATCAACCACAATAGACAACATTTCAATTGTGCAAATTTACTCATCCATAAAAAGTAACATCTACTATACAATATCAAAATAAATATTAACCATTACCCATGACCTTATACAAAATGAAAAGATTTAACCCAAGCCACACATTTTGCTAATTTCTCAAGGACACAAAAAAATAAAGTCTAAGCCATATACATGCCATACTAAAAAAAAGAAGTCTAACTATACCGAGTGCTTCGGATGATAGTGTAATCGTAGCCTCCAATGTCCGTTGAATCCTCGAGCTATTTAAGTGTCACTATAACTAAATGGGAAAAGGAGAGGGAGTAAACATAAAGCTAAGTTGCACATAAATAAATATATGATGACAATTTTACCATTCTTCAACATGCTCATCACACAAAAATGGGCATAAGCACAACTTACTCATCACTATCCCTATAAATTTAATAGCATATATCGAGCTCATATCTCATGCATGTCAAATAATTACCTAAACCACTCACAACACGGTTATACCTTCCTCATTAGCTTAAACTGCATCTCTCACTGTTGAACCATTCGGAACTTTACCGGATATTTGATAAGCCTCAAACATGGGGTAGGGTGCCAATGCCATATCCTAGACATGGTCTTACACTGACTATCATACTGACTATCATCTCGTAGCCGATGCATGTCCCAGACATGTCTTACACTGGCTTTTGTCTCGAGGCCGATGCATATCTCAGACATGTCTTACACTAGCACTCGTCTCGATGTCGATGCCATGTCCCAGACATGGTCTTACACGGGCTCTCATAATGTGGCCGATGCATGTCCCAGACATGTCTTACACTAGCCCACAATAACCCATATGTCATGGCATGGATATCTAATTTATTTCCTATGTTCAAACGGGAACTCTACTATCTCTATTATCATCATACTTTCTCAATTCCACAATCAAACAATTCATTCTATATTAATTCAAATACAAATCAACACACACATTAGCAATGTAGTTGTATTATTTACACACAACTTACCTCGGATTACAAAATGTGGTGACTAGTCGATTTAGTCGATTTGTTTGGATTTCCATTGATCTAGGTTCGGATTCAATATTTCTTCATCTATAATAGCAATATTTAGTCACTAAATAAAATTTGGCAATAAAAAATTCACATCTTCGGTAAAATGACCATTTTGCCCCTAGACCCGAAAATTGATTTTTATCAAATTTCTTCATATCTTGAGCCTAGACGAACTCCTTTTTCTCTTATAGTAGCCCCAAATTCCCACTATTTCATACATATATCATCTATTTTACAACTTATGCAAAATAATCCTTTTAGGTGCTTTCATGCTAACACCATTTACAAAAGTTGTTTATAGCATACCCAAGACTCATTTTCTTTCATAAAAACAAAGTAAACAGTACAAATCCTTTCATGGAAAAACCCTAAACTCTTAATCATTTTGCAAATTAGTACCCTCATTTGAAAGCTCGTGCTTCAAAGGTCTCAAAAGTACAATAATATTCAAGAAAAGCCATTAAAATCACTTACTTGCAAGAGGAATGAGTTGCTGAAATTTTTGAAGCTCAAAACCCCTAACAATGGCTGACAAATCGAGGGAAATGAAGAAAGAATAAAATAAAAAGATGATAGCTAGGTTTAGGGCATTATTATATCATACATTTTGTCATCAAATTACCTAATGTTGACTTTTCAACATTTTTATCTCCCATGACCGGCCAGCTAAGATTTAACGGTATTTTGCCCTTTAAATACCCCTAGATTAAGGTTCATAACAATTTAACACCCTTAGCCATCAATTTAAGACTTTTGCACTTTAAGCGATTTAGTCCTTTTTCGAAATTAAGCATGCAAACGCTAAAATTATTTCACCAAATTTTTCATGCACTAATATAAACTTATTATAAGTCTAAAATATTAATAAAATATTTTCTCTGACTTCGGATTGGTGGTCCCGAAACCACTATTCTGACTAGGCCCAAAATCGGGCTATTACATTTTCGGTAAAAATGACAAATAGGGCTGATTTGTAAAAGTCTATTGAGTAGAAAAATGTAGGTTGTCATAAGCATGAAAACGGTTTGATTAGGCTTGGGTTGTGAGGAAATTGAATGAAACTCATTTTTTCGAGCCTAGGGACTAAACGTAAAAATGTCAAAAGGTTAGGATAAAAAATGTAATTTTTTCCGTAGTGCATTTTTTTGGCAAAATTGAATAATGTGATGATTAAATAAGTTAAATTTGATATTATAGATCAAGAAAAATGAAGTTCGAGTTTAGATCGGGGAAAAAACAAGGTTGTGGACTAAATTGAACTAATAACCATTTTTGTAACCGAGGTAAGTTCGTATGTTAAATAAGCTTTAATATAATTGTATTTAAATGATTTAATATTGCATGAATTGTATGATTGATTGTGTAGACGAGTTTAACCCTACAGACGAGTTCAACGACAGTTCGATAAGCAAGAAATCCTGAACAACCCTAACCCGTATCTGTCGCAGGACTAGGGTTAATGGCATTACCAGACATATCAGAACATTTCGCATTCATTTCACAAACATCATAGCATTATAATCAAACATCAACAAAAGACCCTTTTCTTAGGTCAATAGGACCATAAACATGCATTAGGAGGAGGTCGGGACTAAACCGAACACATATAAAATTTTTCCAAAACTTAACAATTTTTCTAAGTTACGAAGGTCACACGCCCCGTGTAAACAAGCCGTGTGCCTTGCACGAGATTAGACACGGCCATGTGTCTAGGCCGTTGCAAAATAGGGCATACATACTGACTTGTCCACACCGCCACAAGACACACCCATGTGTCTAGCCCGTGGTCGAAACTGAATTAGCCATACGGCCTGGCACACGCCCGTGTGTGCACGACCATGTGGTCTACCCAGGCTCATTTCAAAATGGCCCTCGAGCAACATGGCAGAGACACACACTCATGTCCTTGCCCGTGTGGGAAAAAATAGGTCATTTACAAGGCTAATATACCACCCATTTGGGTCCTCCCTACAATTCCAAAATCAAGCATCATATATGCAACATTTTCAGCCAAATTCAACTCCAAGCATGTATCAATCAATCCATAATATCATCAACCAATTTCATGCCCATTCTCTATATTTAAGCATATTAAAATCACCTACTAAACATTACCAAATTCCCAACTATGAACATACCAAAATGACCATTTCACTTGGCCATATACATATATATATCTCTAAACATATCACATTATTTGCATTTTTAAAATGTATTCGAATAACTAATGCATCTTCAATGTTATACTCATTATTTTACCTATAGGAATATGAACCATAAGTCAAAAATACATCCAATATTTCACTTCAATGCTCAAGCTAAATCATATAACTAATTCCACCATACATATAATCCATGAATCATACTTCCCAAACTAAGCTCAATACATAACCAAATATATACAATATTAGCATCATAATTAAGCCATTTTCGCATGCTATATATATATATACTCAAATCAAAATGAACCATCTCAAAACTAACCTATACATGCCACATAACCAAAACTTAGAGATTTTATTTACTAAAGCGATAACTGGATAGTGTATGATGTCTCCTACAACTTCCAACCTGAGCAAGTCTCTGAAACTCTATAGACATAGGAAAAACACACAACATAAGCTTTGAAAACTTAGTAAGCCATAAGCAAATGAATCATTTCAATGATATTTATAACCAACATCACTAAATCAAATTTAACAAATCGCAATCACATATACATTCATTGTACTCGTAAATTCATATAACCATATTAAACAACTTCACTTATCTTATTTGTCAATGAACGTATAACCATGCTTTCAAATTTGAATAACAACTATTAAGTCAATCATATAAGTCAAGCTAGCACATATTCATTACATCGCCAGTCAAACTATGTTCATTTATTACAAATCATACATAAGGTTAAATCAACTTCTTTATAAACACTTCCAAACTCAAGCATCCATAATTCCCTTATTTACATAAACCAAATTTGCATATATGGACCATATAACCAACTCAACAATTTTAATTTCATTATCTATTCAAGTTTTTGAACCAAGAAATCATACATCAAAGCCATGTTTCATATTTCATAAATCTCATGTTCGAAACATAGAACCATAATTTCATATAACGAGCATATATAACACATCATTCATTTATATACATTCATATCATTCGTTGTCACATATTTCACATATGGTCATATGATATATACTCACCTTTCATTTCTGAATTTCATAAACAAATCACGCGTACCTGAATCAGATACAATTTTACATAGTTATTCTTTCCTCGGAATGCCCGTTGAACTGTTTGGAATCAATAAGGATACTCGGATAGCTCATACGCTAATGCCAACATCCCAGATGTGGTCTTACATGTAATCAAATATTGATGCCACTGTCCTAGACAGGGTCTTACACGAATTCATATACGATGCCAATGTCCCAGACATGGTCTTACACGTAAATCACAAATCGATGCCAACATCCCAGATGTGGTCTTACACGATAACACATATCAGAATCCTATGTCATGACATATGTATCCTAACTATTCCTATGGTTCGTAAAGGCTTTTCAGACATTGTCATATTATCGAAACTCTCTCAATTTCACCTATTCAAAAAATCCATGATTGAAACAGATTCTCCAAAGCTCAATTCAATTCAGCATCACATATATATTTCTTTACAACTCAATTCAGCACATATAATGCACATACATTTCAATTTAACAACATTTATTTACTTACAAACTTACCTCGTATAACATGAACGAACCGGAATGACTATTCGATAATTTTCGACTTTCCCCAATCTAAATCTGATTTCCTCATTTATTGATCTAATTCAATAAAAATTTTACTTATTTAATCATATACTCAATCAAATTCATCCAAAAACACATAAATGGAATAATTACACTTTGCCCCTAACACTTCACATTTTTCACAATTTAGTCCCTGTTTCACAAAATACAAAATATTCAAAATTTGACCACACCCATGCTTGGCCAAATTTCAATAAGGTCCCTAGCAGCACATTTCTTTCATTTATTTCACATTTTGACCCTTCAATTTACAAATTTACAATTTAATCCCAAATAGGCATTTTACTAAAAATCACTTAATTAAATATGAAAATCTATTAACATTTTTCATCATTAAACACAAAAAACTCAAGCTATCAACAATGGCAAAATCAAAAATTCTGAAAATTAAAGCATGGGCTAGCTAATTTACGAAGTAACGATCTCAAAAACGTAAAAATTATCAAAAATTGAGTAAAATACATACTCAAATTAAGCTTCAAAAGTGTCAAACATTCAAAGCTTCATCCATAGCTTTCTTTTCTTCCAACATTCAGCAAAAAGGATGATAATGCATGGCCAATTTATGAATTGTTTTATTTAATCACATATTAATACATAATTTACTAGTTTAACCTTTTTATTAAAAAAAATTCAACAATTCCAACTCCCATAAATGTCCATTAACACTTAAACGATATAATTACCATTCAAGTACTCAAACAATTAAAATCTATAGTCATTTAATGCATTTAACTTATAGAATTCAACTTTTATGCTTTACAAGATTAAGTTCTTTTTATAAAATCGAGCACACAAACGATAAAATTTTCATACGAAAATTTTACACATATCAATTCACATACTTTAAGCACGGAATATAATATTAAAATAATTTTCTAACTCGAATTTGTGGTCCCAAAACCACTGTTCCGACTAAGGTCTAAACCGGGCTGTTACAAACCCCATTTGAACTTTAGGAATAGATTAGGATACAAGTGACATGTCACTAAGGTTACCATTGTTATGTGATTATGTAATCCGGGTGCTGGTCTCGTACGCCCTACCAGTGGTTGAGTATACCGGCATATGTTGCGGTTACTTGACAACTTGTATGAGCAGCACCGAGTTGCTACGTCTTGACTGACAGCTTGTGTGAGCAGGCCTATTGATTAGCTCGAGAGTGAGCAATTATGCGATATGGGATTGAGGTAGCATTTGTCTACATATGTGGCACTTAGTGTGCAAGATTTCCAAGTATCTGACATTATTATTCCAAGTGGTTCACGAGTATGTCAAAGATGAGAATAATTTTAGATTCGTTACGAGATGGTACAGGTATGTACTCGAAGCTTATGATTATATATATCATGAAATGACAATTTCAAGGTAATTTGTGATGGAAATGAATTATGATCATGAGATTATGGTAAATTATGTTATCTTATGTTATATTACTTGTATGATTAATGTATGGTAAGGTTGCTTATTTCTTCATACGAGCTTACTAAGCTATATAGCTTACTCCGTTTTATTTTCAATGTTTTATAGTGTCACAAAGCTAGCTCAGGATTAGAGATCATTAGAAGTCGCATCACACTATCAAAATGTTATTTTGGGTACCGATGATTTTAAACATTTTGAGAATATGGCATGTATAGGGACTTGGTCATTTTGTTATATGTGTCATTTGATTTGGCCAAAGTAATGGCTTATATTTATTTAAGGTGATTTGGTGTTTGGCCATGTAATTGGCTTATTTTGGCTAAAAAAGATTGTAAGCCCATTTATATAAGTATATGTGCTATTTCTTTTTTGTTTATATGTTTTGTAATAGGTTGCTATATGTTTATTATGGTTAAAAGACTTGTTGTGAAATGGATGAGATTGGTCTTTTGTGTGCTAGGAAATCTAAGTAGAATTATGCATGATGGAAGTATTCATGTTGATACTTGTGAATGTGAGTTTGGAATGAATTGATTTGGTAAAATATGCTATAGTAAATATGTTAAGTGTTGGTAATGAATGATATGATTTAGCATTGATTGTGGATGTTCTGGTTGCTTAAACCTGCCATGGATTATGCCTTTGAACTTGTGTGAATGTAGGTGTAAATGAGGGTGACAAATGGCTTAGTAAATAGCCTTTATTTTGTCCACACGGGTAGACACATAGGCATGTGTCTAGGCTGTGTGTGACACACAGTTTGCCCCATGGGAATGTATTCTGGCCTTGTGTCTCTTGCACTCTAATTTTTAGAAATAGAATGCTTAGAATTAAGCACACGGGTAGAGATACAGGCGTGTGTCTCAACTTGTGAGAGACACGGCCTAAGGCACCGGCGTGTGTCCCGACCATGTGAAGTTTGCACATATTTTATGAAAATATAATTTACCACAAGGCCTGGCACACGGGCGTGTGACTTGGCCGTGTGACATCAATTTGTTCATGCATCGCAAAATAGAGAGTTACATGGTTTAGGGACACGGAGTGTGTGACCACACGGTCTGCCCACACGGGCGTGTCCTAAACCACATGGGCGTGTGACCCCTATTCATAGCAAAAATTTTTGAAGTTTTGTAAAAATTTCCTAAGTGCTTGATTTAGTCCCTAACCACTTCCAAAGCATGTTTTGGACCTCATAGGCTTGTATTAGGGACTTGGTGATTGAATCCAAATGATTTTAATTTGGATGCAAATTTATGACTCAGAATAGTATGTTTGTTTGTGATATGTGTCTAATAATGCCACGTATCCTATTCCGGCATTGGATACAGATAAGGGGTGTTACATAAGTCGATGTCTAAGAGGGAAAAGAATGAATGGCTAGGGTTTAAGCTAATTACTTGAAGGGTTATAAAAAATATGGTGGTAGAGAGGGGTTTATATAGTGATGAATTAGGAAAACTTGTTGCAAAATTTTAGCTACTTAAGTGACTCGGGTGGCAAGTATAGATGGAGGGAAAAGTGGTAGCAAAAATTAGGGTTTTGGGGAACCATTATGGACGACAATGTGGGTGAATTTCTCTTCTTTGTTGTTTTAGGCCTTGAGCCCAAACTATATTTACAAACTAGACTACTTAAGATAAAATAAACTAATTAGTATTTGGGTCAAATTGACCTCCTTATTGAACATAAAAATAAAATTAAAAATTAAAATGGAAATGAAAATGAAAATTTTCTTTCGGGCTACGTAGAAAATTTCTTCTCGAAAAATTACATCAAATTAAATTCTTAGAAAAGGTTAGAGAGTCACAAATGGTCCCGTTTAAGTTCCAATCTCCTTAGATAGAATTAATTTGAAATACTAATTCAATAAAAATAATTTCTAAGCGTGTCACTTATTCAAATGAAAGAGAAAAAAAACTAAAAATAAATTAACGACAGAGAGAGTGAAGAGGACTCCCTTAATGTTATTGATGATTGACACTGGCAAAGGCAATGTCGAACGGCCATTTATCATACCAACCATATCCATCTACAAAGAAGAAGTAATGTTTTCTAGGAATTATATTCAATATTTGCTTAAAAATAGCAGCAGGAAATGGTCTTCCTGTTTCGCTCTGCTCGACTTTTTGCCGTTCATACAAATTTGCCTACCCATGATGATCCTTAACGAAATCAGCTCATTTTCTGTTAAACCTTCTTTCTTTGGTACAAGTCTCATCCACTAAATTTCATAAATGGGATTCATGATCCTTGCTTTTAACCATTGAGATTTGAGTTTTCGAGGATTAAATACTCGAGATTGAATCGAACTCTTCTGCCCCTTGACATATCTATTTTCAATATTTGCAATAGTCCACTCAATACCTTTCTAGTGTCTGTTCAAAACAATTAAGTCTAACTTGGGTGACTCTTCTCTTGATGGGTTTGGTTGCTTGTACTCATATGATGATAGCTCTAATGACTCGAACTGAACTTTTGAACTGAATTCTTCCAATTTAGCTTTCAGATATGTATCATCCTCATCTCGATGTGAGGATTCATATGAAATACCTTTCAATGGATCATTGGGAATCAATGCATCTTCCATGGAGACAGTAAAACAATCTTTAACCTCATCAGGAGATCTTAGGGCCTTGAGTACATTAAAGGTTACTTGTTCATCTTGAACTTGCATGGTGAGTTCACCTTTCTATACATCGATTCTTGTTCTGCCGGTTTCCAGGAAAGGTCTTCCTCGGATGATTGGTACTCTTTTATTTGCTTCAAAATCTAAGATAATAAAGTCAGCAGGATATATGAATTTATCAACACGTACCAAGACATCATTGATCTTTCTTTGGGGTATGCTAAATATTGATCCACCAATTGGAGTGTAATTGTAGTCATGTTGGCCTTACCAATACCTAATTGTTTAAACACAGATGTAAAGAAACATCCTGTTTTTAGTCAAATCAGAACAGTGGTTTTGAGAACACAAATCTGAAGTCAAAATAATTATTTTAATATTACTTTAATGTCTACAGCATGATAGTATGATTGTGTGAAAATTTCGTTAAGAAATTTAATCGTTTAAATGCTCAATTCGATAAAAATGACTAAATCGCGTAAAGTGTAAAACTAGAGTTCTATTAGCTAAAGGTGCCAATAGCTATGGAACCTTAAAGTGGAGGTCCTTATGTGGTAAATAACCCTTTAATGAGATAGTGGATGACAGTGGCTTGGTATTTGGTGTAATTAATAAGTGTTTTTAAGGTTAATTTTGTAATTTAGTAATTAAAGTTAAAATTAATAAAACAAAATCAGATTAGTTTCACTCATCTTCAGCATCGACCGTATTTGAAATAGAAAAACAAGTTTTTAGGGTTCTTCATTTCTTGCGATTAGGTATGATTTTTGTCTCATTTTAATGATTTTTATGTTTTTGATATCGTTGCAGCTTAATCTAGCTAGCCCAATGACTAATTTGCAAAATTTTTAAAGGTTTAAGGTTTTTCCATTGATGAATATAGGTGTATTTTCATGTTTGATGATAGAGAATGTGTGTTTTTTGTTAGATAAACAACATTTGTAAAGTGATTTTTGGTAAAATTTTCTATTAGGGATTAAATTGAGAAATGTGGTAGAAATGTGAAATAAATAAAAAATATGGGCTGCTATGGTATTAAATGAAATTCGGCTTGTAACACCCCTTACCCGTTTTCAACACCAAAACAGGATACAAGGCATTACCGAACTTACATCGCAAGCAAACATACAATTCCAAGTCATAAAATTTCATCCAAATTAAAACCATTTGTATTCAATCCTAAAGTCCCTAATACGAGCCTACGAGGCCCAAAACATGCTTTGGAAATGGTTCAGGACTGAACCGATAACTCAAGGAATTTTTACAAAACATAGAAACTTTTGCTATGTACAGGGGTCACACGACCGTGTAGGCAGGTCGTGTGGTCACACACGCCTGTGTCCCTAACCCGTGTAACTCTCTATTTTGCAAAGCATGAACAAACTGAGGTCACACAGCCACGTCACACACCTGTGTGCTAGGCCGTGTGGTTAATTTAATTTTCATAAAATAGGTGCAGACTTCACTCAACTAGGACACACGCCATGTTCGGGGTCGTGTCCCTCATACGGCTGAGACACACACCTATGTCTTTGCCCGTGTGATAAATTCTGAGCATTCTGTTTCTCAAAATTAAGGTGCAAGGGACACTCAGCCAAAACACATGCCCATGGGATAGGCCGTGTGTCACACACGCCTGTGTGTCTACTCGTGCCCTCTTCCAATTTATTTCAAAAACAATCCAAGCCTTACTTAATTCACGATCGGGCAATCTAAAGAACTTGAATCAACATCGAACCAAGTTCGTATCACGTGTGGACAAAATAAAGGCTATTTACCAAGCCATTTGTTAGCCTCATTTACACCTATTCACATACAAGTTTAATGGCAAAAATCGTGGTATACTTAGGCAACCAAAACATCCATAATCAAGGTTAGACCATATCATATCATTATCACACATAACATACTTACAACATCTTTTTCTATCAAACCAAATCATACCAATCTCACATACACAAGTACCAACACAAACGCTTTTATCATGCATAATTCTTCTTAGGTTTCCTAGCATACCAATGAGCCAATTCAACTATTCAACAACAAAACCATTAAGTCACATTCAACCATTCACCAATCATATATAGACTACATCATAAAGGAGATATTTGCACATGTACGAATATACTTAAGCTTAAAACCAATTTAACCAAAATGAGCCAATTTACATGGCCAAATACCAAATCAAGCCTTTGAAAATTACAAGCCAATACTTTTGGCTAAAATCATGATGACACATAAAAAATGACCAAGTCCCTATACATGCCATATACACAAAATATTAAGATCATCGATACCCAAAATGACAGTTTGATAGTGTGTGCAATCTTAGACAATCTCCAATCCGAGCTAGCTTGGTGACACTATAAAACATGGAAAGTGAAACGGAGTAAGCTATATAGCTTAGTAAGCTTGTATGAAAGAAATAAGAAAATCTCACCATACATTTAACATTCAAGTAACATAATATAAGTTAATGTAATTTACCATAATCTCATGGCCATAATTCATTTCATCACAAACTTACCTTGAAATCCTCATTTCACAAATTTAATAATCATAAGCTTTATATACATACCTGTACCAACTCATAATGCTTTCATTCTTATTCTTATCTCTGACATACCCTATGAGCCACTCGGAATAATAATATCGGATACTCAGTAAATCTTGTACACAAGGTGCCACATATATAGCCATTGCTACCACTATCTCATAACATATATATGCTTGCTCTCGAGCCATCGACGAGCCTACTCACATAAGCTGTTAGTTAAGACGTGGCTACACAGTGCTGCTCACACAAGCTATCAAGTAATCGCAACATATATCGATATACTCAGCCACCGGTAGGACGTACAGGACCAGCACCCGGATCACATAACATAATACCTTAGTGACATGTCACTTGTATCCTAATCTATCCTTAAGGTTCGATTGGGATTTCTCGCTTGCCAAAACGTCGTCGAATGTGTCCCTAAGGTCTTTTACACAATTCATACAAAATTAAAGCATTTAAAATAAAATTATAATAAATCTCATTTACATACGAACTTACCTCAGTTACAAAAACGACGAAAAGGATCTATTCATCAATTACTTTGTTTCTCCCCCGATCTACACCCGAACTTTGTTTTTCTTGATCTATAATACCATATTTAACTTATTTAATCATCAAGCTATTCAATTTAGTCCAAAAACACATTATTGAAAAAATTACATTTTTCCCCTAACGTTTCAACATTTTACGATTTAGTCCCTAGGCTCGTAAAATGAATTTCTTTCAATTTCATCACAACCCAAGCCTAGCTGAATATTACTAGTACTCATATCATCCCACATTTTTCATTTATTCACACTTTTCTACTCATTTTATTACTTTTTACAAATAAATCCCTATTTGACGTTTTTGCTGAAAATCACTTTACAAATGTTGTTTAACTAACAACAAACATGCATTTTCTACCATCTAACACCAAAATACAAACATATTCAACATGGTTAAAATTTTAGACATTATCTTTCTTTCAAACTAGTCCTTGGAATAGCTAAATCAAGTTACAACGATCTTAAAAATATAAAAATCATTAAAACGAGACAAGAACGGATTTACAATCGAGCTTGAAAGCTTGGCCAAAAACCCTAGTTATGGCGTCTTGAGAATTTCTGCTATGGGGAACTAAATTGAAGAAGATGGACACTTTTATTTAGTTAATTTGTCTTTATTTACCAATTTACTAAAATACCCTTAATGCATAACTTTAAAATTTCACCTAACCATGTTCTTTTTTGTCCATCCTAAAGTATAACGGTCTAATAACTACTTAAGGACTCCAATTTAAGATTTCATAGCAATTAGATACCTTTAACTTATGAACTCAAATTTTGCACCTATTCTAATTTAGTTCTTCTAGTCAACTTGATCACTCAATAGATAAAATTTCTTAATGAGATTTTCACACAATTATTCTATCATGCTGTAGACCTTAAAGAAATAATAAAATAAATATTTATACTTTGGATTTGTGGTCCCGAAACCACTATTTTGATTTGACCCAAAAAACGAGCTGTTACACAGCTAGCATAGGTAGGGACCTAATTGCATCAATTTGTGTTTTTATGAGATAAGGACTAAATTGTAAAGAAATTGAAATATTAGGGGAAAAAGTGTAAATTTACCATAATATGCATTTTGGACTAAATTGAATAGAATGATAATTGAATAAGTTAAATTTGATTACATATAGATCAAGAAAAGCGAAGTTCGAATTTAGATCAGGGAAAAACAAAGTGTTGGACTAATCAATCTATTTCTCCATTTTTGCAATCGAGGTAAGTCTGTATGTTAATAAGCATTAATATAATTGTGTTTTAAATGTTTAATTATTGAATTATCTGTGAATACGACCTTATGGATATGTTCGACGAAGATTCAGCACTATGAAATCCTGGTTGAACCTTAGGAATAGATTAGGATGCAAATGACATGTCATTAAGGGTTATGTGATTTCTGTGCTAGTCCGTGCATCCTACTAGTGGCTAAGTTATCCAGCATGTGTTACGGATTCTCGTCAGTTTGTATGAGCAGCACCGTGTAGCTATGGCATGACTGTCAGCTTGTGTGAGCAGACCCGTTGATAGCTCAAGAGTGAGCATTATATGAGATATAAGATTGAGATTGTAACACCCTTACCCAAGTCCGAGATCGAAGCTGGGCACAAGGCATTACCTACCTTAAACACATGCATGCAATCTTTTCTGAAATGTAAAAACTAGGTCAAATCATGCTTTGGAAAATTTGATCGCTTTGGAAACGGTCTAAGATTAATTCGATCGCTTATGAAAAATTTGAAAAATATCACTTGAAATATGGCGCATGTCCATGTGGAAGGGCAACACACCCGTGTGGTCATTATAACATGGCTGTGTTAATGACCCCTGTGACACACATGGCCTAAGCATCTAGTCACACGCCCGTGTCCCATGCCCGTGTGAATTAAATTCTAAATGCGAACCTACAGGGGTTTTCACACGACCTGACACACGCCCGTGACTATAGCCCTTGTCCCTCACGCGGCCATGACACGCCTGTGTCTTAGCTCGTGTCTAAAAACCTTGACATTCTGTTTTTGATGCCAGCACCCAATTTTGGGCACACGGCCAAGGCACACGCCCGTGGCTAGAGGCCGTGTCCTCTACATGGCTGAGACACACGGCCGTGTCTCTACCATGCATTCTGACTTGTAAATTTTACGTGCAGGGGACACACGGGCGAACAACATATTTGGGGCTGACCTTGTGTCACACACGGCCTAGACACATGCCCGTATGTCTACCCGTATGGACAATATAAGGCTATCTACCAAGCCTTTGCCAGCCTGAAACAAAATCTAACATCAACCAACACATCAGAGATTAACTTAATATGATTTCTCAACCAAAAAACCATAGCTAAGACCCCTGTACATTACATATAATCAACCATGCTAACAAGTTCACATTCATGAAAGGCTAGTTTGCATTCACATAATAACTTTCAATGTTAGCCATTTTCCATGGCCTTATACAAAATGAATCAAATGCTAAAGTAAGCCAACATATTTGGCAAACTAACAATGACACAAAACTTAAATGTCGAGGTCTTATACATGCCATAATCAAAATAACAGATCTAACTATACCAAGTGCTTCGAATGATAGTGTGACTGGCTTCTCCGACGTAGAGATGATCCTTGAGCTACTATGGCGACACTATAAGCAAATGGAGAGGGAAATAAGGTAAGCATAGAGCTTAGTAAGTTGCATGAAAATAAACAACAACTACTTATCATAAGGTAATATCCTTATAACCTTTCATAGATTATTTATTAATACCATAAATAAATGCAAGTACAACTTACTCATCACCATCCAATACAACTCATATTGCATACATTGAACCCATGTCTCATACATTTCAATTAGGTAGTTGTACCACTCACCACATGATCATGACTTTTCGCATTTTGATATAACTTATAAACCTTTTGTTGAACCATTTGGAATGCTATCGGATACTCAATAGCCCTAAGATGGGTTAAGATGCTGATGTCATGTCCCAGACATGGTCTTACACTGGCTTTCATATAACGAGGCCAATGCCATGTCCGAGACAGGTCTTACACTGGCTTTCATCCATCGGTGTCGATGCCATGTCCCAAACAGGTCTTACACTGACACACTACAAGCTAACTTATGTCCTAGAGAGGTCTTACACTAGCTTGTGTATCGCGAGGCCGATGCATGTCCCAGACATGTCTTACACTAGCTCTTGTCTCAATGCCGATGTATGTCCCAGACATGTCTTAAACTGGCTTAAATATCTCAAGGCCGAAGCATGTCCCAGACATGTCTTACACTGGCTCTCATACCGTGGCTTAAATATTTAACTTATTCTTAATTATGTGTTCTTAATTCTTGTTTTGATATCCCAGGATACTGATTCAAGATAAGCTCTTATTCAGAGAAGGAATAGACCCTGGCTAAGAGTACATTTATCATAATTAAGCGGAGTTGATTACACGCCTAGACATAGGGTGACAAGATTTTGCCGGATTAGGGTGAAACCTAATAAGGGGATCCATAGATCGAGTTAATGCAACCCTAGTGTGTTAATTAGAGAAAAGTCTCGGTTATTCAATCTAGGGATTAGACGTTATTAGTCTTGAATAGGGATAATAACATAACATAGGGATCTCTACAGAACAAGTTAAATGAATAAATCGTCTGATTCGGAGCCAGAATAACAAGTACAGTCTAGGAAATTAGTTAATTAAAATAAAACCCCATTATTCTTAGGCTAGATAATAAAAAGACAGTCATTACTAGTACTTTTAGTTCCTTTGGGTTCGACAATCTGGTCTTGCTAAAACTATACTATTGTTCGATAGGTACACTTGCCTACATCGCGATAATAGTTAGTTTCAAGAACGATTAATTATAAATTTTTAAAACCTATCACGAAATAACGCGATTAGTATACCCTACAGGATTGGCACGGCCTAACACACGGCTTGGGACACGGGCGTGTGAGGCCATTTTGAAGGGCACACAGGCTGGTCAGACGAGCATGTAGTTGGCTGTGTGACCCAAGTCAGAGAGTCACACGGGGTCGAACACGAGCTGGGACACGGCCATGTGTTACAATTTCAAATGTCCATACAGCCTGTGACAGGAGCATGTCTTTGGCCGTGTGAGACACATAGTAGGGCCACATGGGCGTGTGTCCCTTGTATTTTGTAAAATTTTCTAAGTGTTCCAAAAATTTCCTGAGATATTGGTTTAGTCTCGAACCACTTCTAAAGCATGATTTGGGCCTCATAGGCTCATATTAGGGACAATATCAATGATTGTGAAAGTTTTATATTTGAAAGGAAAAATATGAGAGAAATGTATGTTTATTGGTGTAATAAGTTTGGTAATTCCCCGTAACCCTATTTCGGCGTTGAATATGGGTGAAGGGTGTTACATGTAAGCATTAAGTTAATACTCGATCCCAAATCATATAAAGCCTTACCACAATCGGATTCTACAATATTGCAAGGTATAATGAAACTTCTTGGTTCCTTCAACTTATGATGCAACTTGTTCTGAAAAAATATGCTACATTTTGTAGTCAGGGCTACAGTTTCAAATTCCCCAAACCTTCTCCTTTTACATAGAAATTCCTTCATAGCTTTCGTATAGTTTGGCATTTTCTCCAAAGCTTCTACCAATGGGATGTTGATACGTATTTGTTTCAACACATCCAAACTTCTCTTAAATTGTGTATCCTATTTATATTGCTGCAGTCTTTGAGGATATAGAGGTTGTGGAAGTTGTGCAACTTTTACTTGGATTAGACAGCTCTTCCTGTAACACCCCTCATCCATATTCAACGCTGGACTAGGGTTACGGAGCATTACCAGACTTATAATACATTTAAAAATACTTTTCTCATACATTTAAACAATACATACAATTTCATTCAATCTCAACAATTCATCCCTAATACGAGCCGACAAGGCCCTAAACATACATTAGGAGTGGTTCGGGACTAAACCAATAACTTATGAAACTTTCATGAACTTTGAATTTTTTTCTTAAAACAGGGGACACACGCCCGTGTGGCTAGACCGTGTGTCTTGCACGACCACCAAAAACGCCCGTGTCACGGGTCATGTGGACATTCAAAATGGGAGCACATGGCCGTGTCCCAGCTTGAGTCCGGCCCCATGTAACTCTCTTACTTGGGTCACACAGCCAACACACACGCCCGTGTGGCTAGCCCATGTGCCCTAAAATGGCCATACACGCTCGTGTGTCAAGCCGTGTGCAAGGTCGTGCCAAACCTATAGGGTATACTGACTTGTGCCACACGGCCAAGTCATACGCCCATGTGTGAGGCTGTGTGGAGCATACTGACTTGATTTCTTTTTTTTTGATAAAAAGACCCGAAGGTCAACCTCAATTTATTGCATCATTTATGATAATACTATGGATTTCCATAGGATAATCCACATTGAAGTACAAATTACACTTGTCCTTAATCGCTAAATTACACAAAAAATCTGTAGCCTTATTACTACAACGGCTAATCCAATTAACTTGGACCGAAGTACAATTCCTAAACTTCCTACAGGCTTTATTAATGCAGCAGCCCAAAATGGTAATGTCTTGATCCTTCTTTTTCACTGCATTGACTAAATAAGCACTGTCACTTTCCAGAATGAGCTTATCCACTTTCAGCTTTAAGGCCAAATTTAAACCTTCCACAAAAGCGTCAAATTCCGCCCATTTAACATCCTAAATTTTATCCGCAAAAATATAGCTACCCCTGACCACAAAGCCATCATGGTCTCTGGCAATGGCTCCGTACCCAGCTTTCCCATCCACAACCGCCGCATCGACGTTAATCTTAATAACACCAGCTGGAGGTCTCGTCCACCCTTTACTTATCGGGGTTAAATGGATAACAGGAGGTGCTACAAAATTGAAAATATGGAAATCTTTGCTGAGAGTCTACGCTCTTTCCCAAACCACCATGGCCATGTCTTTCTTCCCCTGAAAAACCAGATTGTTTCTGTCATTCCAGCAGTTCTAGAGGAGAGTGAAAAAATCGACCGCTGCTTTTTTGTCCAACACACGCAGAACATCTTCCAACTAGTCGATGCACCGTTCGTATCTTCCATCAATCAGCCTGTTATTTATCCCCCCGATCATGAGTATCTCTCAAACTTTAGGGCAATCTTTCAGAGCGTGGATGAGCGTTTCCTTCTCGTTGTTGCATCTGGGGCAGGCTTGCGAGAACTCTTGACGGGTACGAGCAATATTATCGTAGGTAGGCAGAATATTGTGACCGATCCTCCAACTAAAGACTTTAATTTTAGGAAGCATTTTTTAACTTCCATATAATTCTCAAAATCAATCTGTGAGGGCCGTAGCCTATTCTTCTAAGTAAAAACCATGAATAAGCTAATTTTGAGGTATAAACACCATAAGGGTTTTGGATCCACGTTCTGCTATCATTTATGCCATTATGGAGAATGGGCAAATTGCAAATTAAATCCCCCATGTTTTTACCATATAATTCTATAACCCTGTCCTTTTTTCACTGCCCATAATTGTGGTCCCACAGGTCTTTGACATTTCTTTCTTTATTTGTTAAACTTGACCGACAAACCGACTCTTCATTGAGACCTTCGATACCCCAATGATCCCTGCGAATTTCGATAGATTTACCATCCCCAATCTGCCACAGAAAGCCATCCTTGAGGGCATTAATCGCTTTAGCAATGCTAGACCAAGTAAAAGATGGCTTCTCACAATATTTTGGTCTAAGCACATCACCCTCCGGGAAATATTTCCCGCTCAGCACCTTAAAGCATAAAGTCTCCTTACAATGCATAAGCCTCCAGACTTGTCAACCAAGGAGAGCAATATTAAACAGATGCATGTCCCTAAAATTGATTCCTCCCATTCCTTTCGGCTGGCACATGCGCTCCCATGCCAGCATAACCCATCCCCGAGTTTTTTCATTATTCCTCTACCACTACTTGCACATTTTTGAATGTAATTTCTCGATAATGCCTTTTGGAGAAAGAAAGACAGAAAAGGCATAGATTGGGATAGACTGAATAATGGCTTTAATGAAAATCTCTTTTCCTCCATAAGACAGAAGCCTCTTCGACCATCCATTAATCCTGCAATCACACCGATCTAAAATATTAGTAAACGCAAGATATTTCTTTCTACCAGTAGGTAGTGGTAGCCTAAGATAATTATCTAGTTGGTCAACCATTCTCATTCCAAGCTTAGAACAAAAAAGGTGTCTTTGGGCCAAAAGAGTTTTCGGGCTAAACATAATCATAGATTTATCATTATTAATTTTTTGACCTGATGCGCCTGATAATTTTGTTAAAATATTGACCATCTCCTCCATATCTTTGATTTTATTACGAAGAAACAGGAGAGCGTCATCGGCAAAAAATAAGTGATTTATTCGCGGTCCGTTAATGCTAGCCCGAATTCCTTTAATGCTTATTATTGGTCTGAGCTTGAATTAACAATTTAGAAAAAGCTTCCATGAAAAAAAGAAAAAGATAGGGAGAAATAGGATCCCCTTGTCTAAGTCCCCTTCTCGGCACGATAGTATCAGACAGGGCTGAGTTGCATTTGACCATGTACCGCACCGATCGAACACAGCTCATAATCTTAGTCACCCAAGCCTCTGCGTAGCCCATTTTTTTCATCACCTCTTCAATAAAGTTCCATTCAACTCTATCATAGGCTTTGCTCATATCGAGCTTGATCACAAAGCCTTTGTTTGGGCCATTTTTAGCGCTTTGAAGATAGTGAACCAACTCGTGAGCGATCAAGACATTATCGTGAATCATTCGTCCAGGAACAAAGGCGCTTTGATTTTGACTAATGCATGTCGGGAGAGTGTCTTTCAACCGATTTGCCAGAACTTTAGCAACAATTTTGTATATCACCCTACATAGGCTAATTGGTCGGAAGTGAGTCATCTCAATGGGCTTTTTGATTTTAGGGATAAGGACAAAATCTAACATCAACCAACACATCAAAGATTAACTTAATATGATTTCTCAACCAAAAAACCATAGCTAAGACCCCTGTACATTACATATAATCAACCATGCTAACAAGTTCACATTCATGAAAGGCTAGTTTGCATTCACATAATAACTTTCAATGTTAGCCATTTTCCATGGCCTTATACAAAATGAATCAAATGCTAAAGTAAGCCAACATATTTGGCAAACTAACAATGACACAAAACTTAAATGTCGAGGTCTTATACATGCCATAATCAAAATAAAAGATCTAACTATACCAAGTGCTTCGAATGATAGTGTGGCTGGCTTCTCCGACGTAGAGATGATTCTTGAGCTACTATGGCGACACTATAAGCAAATGGAAAGGGAAATAAGGTAAGCATAGAGCTTAGTAAGTTGCATAAAAATAAACAACAACTACTTATCATAAGGCAATATGCTTATAACCTTTCATAGATTATTTATTAATACCATAAATAAACACAAGTACAACTTACTCATCACCATCCAATACAACTCATATTGCATACATTGAACCCATGTCTCATACATTTCAATTAGGTAGCTGTACCACTCACCACATGATCATGACTTTTCTCATTTTGATCTAAATCATAAACCTTTTGTTGAACCATTTGGAATGCTATCGGATACTCAATAGCCCTAACATGGGTTAAGATGCTGATGCCATGTCCCAGACATGGTCTTACACTGGCTTTCATCCATCGGTGTTGATGCCATGTCCCAAATAGGTCTTACACTGACACAGTACAAGCTAACTTCTGTCCTAGAGAGGTCTTACACTAGCTTGTGTATTGCGAGGCCGATGCATGTCCCAGACATGTCTTACACTAGCTCTCGTCTCAATGCCGATGTATGTCCCAACATGTCTTACACTGGCTTAAATATCTCAAGGCCGATGCATGTCCCAGACATGTCTTACACTGGCTCTCATACCGTGGCTTAAATATTTAACTTGTTCTTAATTATGTGTTCTTAATTCTTGTTTTGATATCCCAGGATACTGATTCAAGATAAGCTCTTATTCAGAGAAGGAATAGACCCTGGCTAAGAGTACATTTATCATAATTAAGCGGAGTTGATTACACGCCTAGACATAGGGTGACAAGATTTTGTCGGATTAAGGTGAAACCTAATAAGGGGATCTATAGATCGAGTTAATGCAACCCTAGTGTGTTAATTAGAGAAAAGTCTCGGTTATTCAATCTAAGTATTAGACGTTATTAGTCTTGAATAGGGATAATAACATAACTTAAGGATCTCTACGGAACAAGTTAAATGAATAAATCGTCCAATTCGGAGCCAGAATAACAAGTACAGTCTAGGTGGATTTCTCCTTAGGTATTGTCTTAAGTCAATCGATTTTTCCCAAAAGAAATTCCCCAATTCTTTTCTCTGTGAGTTCTTAGTTTAGATAATTAGTTAATTAAAACAAAACCCCATTATTCTTACAAAACCCCATTATTCTTAGGCTAGATAATAAAAAGACAGTCATTACTAGTACTTTTAGTTCCTTTGGGTTCGACAATCCGGTCTTGCTAAAACTATACTATTGTTTGATAGGTACACTTGCCTATATCGCGATAATAGTTAGTTTCAAGAACGATTAATTATAAATATTTAAAACCTATCATGAAATAACGCGATCAATATACCCTACAGGATTGGCACGGCCTAACACATGGCCTGGGACACGGGCGTGTGAGGCCATTTTGAAGGGCACACAGGCTGGTCAGACGAGCATGTGGTTGGCTATGTGACCCAAGTCAGAGAGTCACACGGGGTCAGACACGGGCTGGGACATGGCCATGTGTTACAATTTCGAATGTCCATACAGCCTGTGACACGAGCATGTCTTTGGCCGTGTGAGACACATAGTAGGGCCACATGGGCGTGTGTCCCTTGTATTTTGTAAAATTTTCTAAGTGTTCCAAAATTTCCTGAGATATTGGTTTAGCCTCGAACCACATAAACATAATTTAATGCAATCACATAAACATAATTTAATAATTTGAATACACTAATATGTAGCTTACATTAGCTAACAAACCTTTCAAATACTCATTCACAAAATTATACACTTTCATCATCATTTCTTTGATACAACGTTAAATTAGTTTATGCACATGCCTGTACTATCTCGTACCAATCTCATACACATTCTCGTCTATCATTTACCTGTTGAACCATTCAGAATAGAAGTCGAATACTCAAGGATCTCACAAGATAAGTACCTATACCATGGCCCACAGCCAAATCAAGGTAACTTATCTCCAAAGTACTGATATCATGGCCCGAAGCCAAATCAGCTGATATGCATGGCCCAAATCCAAATCGGTTTATCTCGCACCCGAAGTGCTATATCATGGCCCGAAGCCAATTCACTGTATCCGCTAATGACATGTCTTATATTAAACCATTCTTAAAGTTCAACCAAGATTCCAACTATCAAATCATTTCCAAACTTGTCTACAGTCGCATAATCACAATTTATGCTATATCAAAGCATATAGAATACATTTGAAATGAAATTATAACATATGAAATTACCTCGGATGTATAAACGACGAAATTGTCAATTAATCGAGTACTTTATCTTTTCCACGATTCAAGTCTGTATTTCTCCTTTCTTGATCTAAATATATTCAAAACTAACTTATTTAATCATCTATTCATTCAATTTAATCCAAAACACACTTTAAAGCACATTTACACTTTTGCCCCTAATATTTCACATTTTTCACAATTTAGTCCTTATTTCATAAAATCACAAATTAATGAAATTCTAAATATACTCATGCAAGCCAAATTACTATTATGCCCCTAGTAGCCCATATTTTTCATTTATTTCAAATTTTAACCACTAACTTTACACATTTCACAATTTAATCCCTATTTTGCATTTTCACCAAAAATCACTTAACAAAACTTATTTAATTATCAACAACCATTCAAAATCTATCATCAATCATCAAAACTCAATCATATTCATCAATGGTAACTTTCAAAATCTTTAACAGTTTTGCAAAATAGTCCCTGGGCTAGCTAGTACAAGCTACAACGATCTCAAAAACGTAGAAATCATTAAAACTAGGACAAAAATCGTGCCTTAATGAGCTAGGAAAGCTTGCCCGAATGAACCCTAAAGAAATGGTTTTCTTCCGCCTCAAAAATTGGCATAAGAAGATGAATGCTTTAAATTTTTGTGTTTTGTTGTAATTAAAATAACCTTTAATAATCAAATACCAAAATTAACCTTTAAATTAAATCAAAATTTCATTTCTGCCATGCCATTATCATCCACTATCATAATAATGGTCTAATTTCTACTTAAGGACCTTAACTTTAAGGTTCTATAGCTATTAGACACCTTTAGCTATTAGAACATCACTTTTACACATTACGAGATTTAGTCCTTTTTACCTAATTAACCAACCAAATGATAAAATTTCTTCACGAAACTTTCACACAATCATTCAATCATGCTATAAAAATTAAAATAATAATAAAGCAAATATTTTGACCTCAGATTTGTGGTCCCAAAACCACTATTCTGATTTGATTAAAAATGGGTTGTTACACTTCCAAGGTAATATTTTTGCATCTAATGAAGAGGTTAGCTTATCAAAATTTACTTGCTTAGATTTTTACCATTTTAGAATTTCCAGAATTTGACTTATCTGGTGCAAGAATATCAACTATTGGTTGATTTTCCTCTTTCTAGGGAGGTTCATCTTCAACCTCAACCTTATTGGGATCAAAAGTCCTTACACTTCGTAAATTGACCGCTTTGAAATTCTCCTTGCTCGATTTTCTTAGGTTTTTCATGTCACTAGGCAAAGCCCCATATAGTCTATTTCGAAGTTCGTTGGCTAGTTACCCCATCTAGCTCTCCAAATTTCTCAAAGTTGCATCATTTTTCGCCATGCATGCTCTTAATAAGTTCTCGAGAATAGAAGATTTGGCTGACAGAGGATTTTCTATATTGTTTGGTACAGCACCTTAGGGTTCATTTCTAAACTCATTAGCTAATTTTTCTACTTGATTTTCTAGATTCTCTAATGTTGTTGCTTGGCCTTGATCCAATGCATCATTTTTAAAAATGTATGCCTTCAACAAGTTCTCAAAATTATTTGAAGGTCCAACTTGCAGTGGGTTGTGAACTTGTTGATTGAAACCAAGAGGTTGATTCAGTCTATGCTTCATGTAAGTGTTGCTTGGTCCACCTTCTTGATAGTGGATTGGTGGCTGAACTGCAACATGTTTTAAACCATTAGTAGTAAGGGTATCTACTTCATTCACTTCTGCAAGTCGTCTTCCTGAAGTTGCTTGATTTGTTGGCCACTGGTAGTTGTTATTGGCTATTCTCTCAATGATTTCCTAAGCCTCACTATAAGACTTCGATAAGAGAGCACCATTTACAGAAGCATCTACCACCAACCTTGTGTGTGCGTTGAAACCATTATAAAACATCTCCAACTGGATGCAATGTGGAATCTCGTGATGAGGGCATCTACATAGTAACTCCATGAATCTTTCTTATACCTCGTATAAGGACTCGCCATCCAATTTTTGAAAAGTGGTGATCTCAACTTAGCATTTTTGATACGTGGGAAATACTTTACCAGAAAGCATCTAACTAATTCTTGGCAAGTAGAAATTGAATTGGATGGTGATGAATTAAGCCATACTCGTGCTCAATCTCGCAACGAGTATGGAAACAACTTCAACCTTAATGCATTTTTAGTTACACCAGCTATCTTAAAGGAATCGCTCACCTCCATAAATAATCGAAGGTGAAGATGTGGATCTTCTGTGGGCATTCCATTGAATTGGCCTATTGTTTGAAGCATTTGAAATATCACAGGCTTCAATTCAAAATGTGGCGCCTCGATCTTCGATCTTCTAATTCCTAATTTTAGTTTGTTAAGAAGTGGCACAACATACTGTATTATGAGTCGGTTCTTATCATCAGCAATAAGGATTGGATTTTGAGCATTAGTGACTCTATTCCCTTGAACATCATTTTGATTTTTCAAGGTCCATTTTTTATGGCTTGTCTCTAGGATAATTTTTTTCATCTTCTTTTTCTAAATGTCCGCTCAATTTCAAGGTCTACAAGGAGTAAATCGATGATTCAATCTATGCTCATGATGACCTGAAAAAAAAATCACAAAAAAACTAAAGAATAAAGTAATAATGATAATAAAGGGAAAGAGAAAAATATTAATTAGTAAAGAAAAAAATAAAAATAAAATAAAAACCAAATTGCAAAGAAAAATTTCACAAAAATGATTAAGGCAACAGTCTCTGGCAACGGGGCCAAAAACATGTAACGAGAAATATACATAAGTGTACATAGTCGTTCAAGTAATAAGTAAGTAAAATAAGCTATTGTGTCTACAGGGACTGTATAAGCTTAATCAATTAATTGCAAAATTATAAATTCACAATTTGATGTAAAAACTCAATAATTTGGATGGTGATGATTAAACTAAATAAAATTAATTAGATGCAAAGATTGATCCCTATGTAATTCTAATCTAGATGCAATTTACCTAAATATACGAATGGATGGTTTTAGTAACAAAAAAATCAACATTAAATGGTCTAGGATAATTATATTAATCAATTCAATTTACTTTATCATGCTTAACAATGTTAGGAAATACTTCCACGGCAACTCGATCTTTCATGAGTTTGGAAACCAAATTAAGTCCTTTCGAAGTCTTTTAATTAGTTAAATATGCATTTTACTGATCATATTAACTAACGGTTTCTTATCATTTATGTAAGATCACAGGGACATTTGCATTTGCAACAGTTTAATTACATAAACCTAAAAACTATGCAAGGCAATAGAGCTAACTAAAGATATTATGAACCTCAACTTTGTCGAGTTTAAGGTTCTAAATTGAGCATTGCATTTTTCAATTATGTGTTTACTAGTTGTCGTCTGGTTAGGATCGTTCAGCTAATCTGAGTGCAGCCAATCACATTTGAATGAAATACATCATGATATTAATTGAAAACATGATTGACTGAGGCCTAAACATGTTAAACATGAATAAAATAGATCTTATTGAATTAACATAATCATCCTAGCAAATAGGATTTAAAATATCATTGTTGATGTCAAAAACAATAAACTCAAAGCAAACATAATTCAAAAAAATAACAAGAGGAAAGATTAAACTATATTCAGCTAAGAAACCTTTCAGATCTATTCTGACTGATTCAGTTCAGTAGCCTTTTGGATCGATTTTGACTGATGTGCTCCTCTGTTCTACTTGATACTTCTTTTCCTGAGGAGTTCCTAAGGTGGCCGGCCAAAGAACGCTTTTAACAAAGCTTTTGTGGCTAAAGGATGGGAAGGAGATTGGCGGCTATGCAAGGGAAGGAAAAGGGAAATAAAATGTGGATAAAATGCTAATGAGATAAGAGAAATGAGTTGTGAAGGATAAGGGATGACAAGGTATTTATAGGTGAAGGCAAGGGTTTGAGTTTACTAAAAATAGGTTTAAATTTACTTGCTTCCCTCTCTCATGTGGCCTGCCATGCTTCAAGGAATAAGGGATGACCAAGTCTTCTCCATTTGAATTTCAAATTCAAGCTAAAAATGCCTATAGAGTGGTCGGTTTCAATAGAGAAGTTGTTGGCTTGAATTCTGATTATTTTTCAACTATAAGGACCTTCAATTAATTATCCCAAAACATATTTTGGGTAGCCACCTTTAAGTGTCGAATTTGGGCTCTTAGTTCCCCTTGTTGGATGCTTTTTCAGTCCAAAAACTTATCAGACATGTCCATATTTCATCACTTTCTTTATTGGGTCAAGTAGTCAACCTCATGCCCCAAATTGCATGATCTTGCCGTCCACATGGATAACATGTACATGTCCATATTTTATTTAAATCATGCCTCCAATGGACCTTTTACATAAAGAAAAAAAATACATTAATAAATTAACATGAATTAATATAAAATATGCATGAAAATCATGTAATTAAGCATAATTTCACATACTTTCTAAATTTATGTTTATAATTACTAATTAACTAAAATCTACTTATTTCAATAATCATTGCTTAAGATAAACAAAATTATTAAGTAAAAATGTGGTAAAAATGTATAAAAAAACCCTATATAATTTCAAGTTTAAAAGGGCCTATTTTGGGCTCTATTTTTCTTTTTGTTTTTGGGCCAGATTCAGCCAGTTTGGCATTCTCTTTTTGGGGGTAGTTTGGGCTTGCTAGGTTTGGATTGGGTGTTGGCTTGGTTATGTGAAGAAAAGGGAAAAAAAATAGGTTTTTTTTCATAAATGATATAAAATAAATAAAGAAATACCAAATAGGATAAGGGGATTAATGTTTACCGGAATAGGCAGATGTAACAGTAAAATATCAGTGCAACCAAACCAATTGGTGACACCCATATTTAACACCAAAAATATGAGTTTTTTTAAACACTAAACGAAAAATAAATAATAATTTTTTTTATTGGTGCCGCTGATGTGTTAGCTGGCACCCAAGTTTTTTTTTAAAAAAATAGTAAGCTAAAACGATAAAAAAAAAAGAACTGGTATAATAATTTTTTTCGAGTATTGGAACCTAGGCTTGTGACCGATGGGTCACATCCGCGGCAAGCCGTCAGGCTAATGCCGCCTGTCCAATACCAGAAAAAATTTATCATACCAATTTCTTTTACCTTTTCAATTTTATAAAATATAATAAAAATATTATTTTTCTAAGTATAAAAGGGGATTGGTTTGGTCCCCAACCCCCACACAAAAATTTTAAAGCTGAAAGTCCCCTCTCCCCCATCACCACCAAAGCTGAAAGTCCCTTCCTTTTTTATTTAATTAATATTTTTAATACTAGTTTAATATTTTTAAAGTAGATTATATTTTATTAAGAAGTTAGTGTTTAATTTATTATCTCCGAAAATTAAATAAAAAATATGGTTAATTTTTTTTAGTGTAATTAGTTATATTAGTAGATGTTTGTACTAATTAATTTGTATTTTTTATTTTTTTTATATTACAAACTTTTGGATGATTCTTTCTTTCCTCCCTCTCTACAGCTAAAGATCTCCCAAAAAGAAATCAGGTATTTATTTTTTTGTTATTATTATAATTATTATTAATAGTTTAAAAATAGTCTTAAAAGTTTATTTTTTTTAGAGATGTAGTTATATTATATTTCACATTTTTATTTGTTGATATTATTTTTAAGGTAAATTTAGTTAAAATTAATAATTTAAGTATTAGTATAAAGCATTATTTTTATATTGTTTATTTGTTAAGTCGAATAAGAAAATTTTAAATATTTTTGTAGATATCGATATGAGTTCTTTAATTACTACAGAAGATCACACAGTTAGGACGATCCATTTACTGGTAAGAGAATGCTCTAATGTTATGAGACGCACACTTTTCATTTACCGTGTGGGGGAATGTACCATCAGATTGGAGGATGTCATAATGCAATAAAGGCTCCCCATGGACAGTGATGCAGTAATCGGTAAAAGCGGCATAGCAGATCCTGCGACTCTTTGCTAGGACTTGCTTGGACGCTCTCCTAGTGATGGTACCAATAAATTTATGAGTATAAATTTTTTTGCTAAAGGAAAATTATGAAACATTTTCGGATTATGAACAGCTTATTGGGGGTACTTATGCCAAATTCCAATAATAATATAGTCCACTTGATGTACCTACCCTTACTTAGTAATTTGCAAGGTGCTCGTTCATATAGTTGGGGTTCGGCAGTACTAGCTATGCTATATCGTGAGCTTTTTCGGGTGACAAAGCATAGAACTGTCGATATAAGTGGCTGCCTAATACTGTTACAATCTTGGGCACATGTGTTCCCACTTGTGAATAGGCAAATAAAATTTAAACTTGGGTTAAGATTTTTTTCATGAAAATATTTTCTAATGAGTTTGGTTTATATTTTTAGATGGTATAGTTGTCCGAACATCGGAAAGTCAGAAACACTCATTATATACCAACAAATGATCGAGGGTACGTCATGGATAGGGTAATTTATTTTCAAAAAATTAAACTATATTAATGTCTTGTAAGTTTATTTATTAAATGAAATTGTAATTAGTATTCTAACCATGTGTTTAATTGTGCAGTTCGTGTAGATGTCATATATCATGCTAGATGTTGCTTTCGTCATTCCTCCGTCGGCTAGAGTACATACAACCATGTGGTTTGCCAGCATACCCATTATAAATTTTCAAACAAGGGAGTGGTATGCCAGGATCGAGTGCTTCGTCAATTCGGGTGTAGTCAACATATTCCGGACATTCCTATACAATTGGGAAAAGATATCCATGGAATTGAAAAGAAAGGGAAACATGCAAAGAATTAGGCATTAGAGCATCAACCATATATTGTGTTGTGTAACGCCCGGTTGGAGAGAAGGCCTTATTTAGTGTCATGTTATCTTGATTTCACTCCCTTGAGGGACTACTAGGAGTGGTACGTAAAGAATGGGTTTCCCTACTTATACAATGGTCGATTGATGTTAGTCCCTCCACATATGGAACGACGAGACCCTCTACAACCCCATCCTTGTCAGCAATCTCCTCTACCACCCGAGCCCCAGCCTCAGCCCAGCTTAATTTTACACCTTCGATGTCATACACACACTCAATCGGTAGTTCCTATCATTTAGAGATGGGGGTTAGCCCCAGTCTGAGCCGACACTTTCATTATCATACACACACTCGACTGGTAGTTCCTATCACACGGAGATAGGGAGTTACAGTTTTCCCTCACAGTACTCGGGTTACGCAATAGACCCGGAGATGGGCGGTTGCAGTTCTTCTCAGCAGCCGATCTCACCAATGATGTTTGACATGTTTAACCAATCCCCACCCCAGTACTACACCCCTATGAGAAAATGCATATGACCAATGATTTTTTGAGTATCCTTAGCACACCCCGGGGATCACCTATAGGTGATGACACTATATTTTCGAATAAGACGAACATTGACCATCGGGAGCACTCGCAATGTCAAAGAAGGCCACCATAGGGATACACCCCACGGACAACCTCATTAAACTATAGATTTTGATGGTTTTAATTCAAATAATTTGGTTTATTGTAATGTTTCGTTTATTTTAATTTTGACATATTTTTTTCCAAGCTAAAGTTTATCTTATATTAATGAAATGTTTGAAACAAGTTTATGCAAATATACGTGGCCATCAAGTAGCTAAAGTTCATTCAAATATTTTACATGTTCATTTAAATAATTGAAGTTGATAAAGAAAGAAAATTCAATAAAAAATAGAAATATAATGCAAATATATGTAAATAATTTAAGTTGATACAAGAATGAAAATTTAATACATAAATCACATTCTATTCGGTCGATACGGCTCTGTTGGGTGGTAGCCTCATGCGGGCATTTCTTCGATTATGACATGTTTATCTGCATACGCCATAATGTTTAGTGTCGACCCTTTCCCTTATGTCCATGTCATTTCTTACCTAATGTGGGCGACCTCTGGGCTTCCTACGGAAATTGTGGTCTGGGACCAACTCGAAATTCGGTGGGGGAACTTCCCACATTGACACATCTCATATTGTTGGGAACGCGTTTCCTCAAATATGTAACATGCGTTCTAGTATGTATACCTCATCGATATATTATTTGACATTGATAAAGGCATCAGCGCATGCTGCAACGACATGTACACACGGGAATGAAATTTCTAGAATATCCCAAAATCACATCACTTATTTAGAAGATCAACTTCGTATGACCTAGTCTGGATACCCGGTCAACAACCGGTGGTCTCTGTCACTCGAAATGTTTCATAATGTCGAGAATATAATTGAGTGTTCATGGTTCTCACTTTTCTGCTGTTGACTGCCATTACCTTCTTAACATCCTCGACATACACAAATCCCACATTCATTTGATTTAACAAACCCCATATTCATTTGATTTACTTTTCTAAGCCCCATTCTCGACATTAGTGTGGCCATCCGGTAGAAAGTAACTGAGAATACAGATGCAATTGGGAGATGTTGTGTACACCTCAATATCACGCTAATGGCCTTCACCAGATTGGTGGTCATATGACCATATCTCGAACCGTAATTGAATCTTTGAGCTTATTGCTAGGGCTCCATACTCGAAAACCACTACTATAATGTAGTAGTCATTTGACCATGCATATCAATTTCGAGGTCAGCCCATCTTCGTCTAAATCGATGTGGATCCACTTCATACCCTGAACCATTACAACATGTTATCTGTCATTTGGAAAACTCTAAACATATGGGAAATAAAAATGAGATAGATAATTACCCACATTCACAACTTGTCTTCGCCAATCCACATCTTTTAATTCCTTGTGGAAGTTCACCACAATGTGCCTGATGCAGTAGACAGATCTTCACGGAACACCCGAACACCTAATTCTGAAAACTAGCCCCTTTTTTGTGACAACATATCTCCGCAAGTTCTCCATAAAAAATTGCCACGACTCCAAGTTCTCTCCTTCGACGATGGCAAAGGCTCGGTTCCTATCTTGTGAAACTGCAATGAGAAAGATCTGTTTATATTTCTCATACAACCAGGTCTCATCTACCTACACAAATAGCTTACAGTAGGGAAATGGCCGAATGTAGGGACCAAATGTCTAAAACATACGGTGAAAATTTATTTTTCCCGGATGTAGTTTGTTGCCCTAGTAGTGATAAGGCAATGTCTACAACTCAGCGACAGTCCCTAAAACGTACTCTCACATTATGACAATCAACCATTGGAGTTCATTATCGAAGCATCCTAATCTCCGTACAATTTATCCATGACCATCTGTTAGCCAACCATGTCTTCTAATATGAGACTTAGCAGTGAAATCGTTTTTGCATTTCGTTAATCAGCACCGATACAGTAATTGTGGGGTCATCTTTAACTATTGCCAATATGCAGTTGTAGATAGTTTTTGAGTCAAGCTTTCGGTGGTCCCGTGTCATACGAGCATAAGTGCATGTATGAGGGCTAACATATTTTCGTATCTCCCACTTCTGAGACCTTTTAATAAATGCAACTCGTGCCCGCCACTTGTACCCTTCTATCAACTTCCAACATTCACCAACATAGATCGTCAATTTAGAGTCAGCCACCCTGTAGTCGATGGAAACCTTCAAACTATAGTGTTTGATGGCATCGACACACTTATCTTTTCTCACGAATCTTTGACCCACGAACAACTCTTCCGATTCAAGATATTCTAACATCAGGTGATAAGGTATGATGTCCAAGTACTCGGGAACTTGGAAACATGCACCGCATCAGGATTGACGACCGATATATGGGCCCCGGGATCATTTCGTATGATGATGCCATGACTCAAGTTTCTGACCGAAGGGGCATGATCATTTGCACCATCCAGTCTTTTCTTGTCGATATTATCTGGGACATCATCTAAACCGGGGTCACTAAAATCTTCAACTTCATGATCAGAACAATCATTATTATTGGATCAATCTTCACCAAGCGCATTAGTTTCAATAACAACTGGATGTATCTATAATCCACCACCATACTGATTTGAACATCCAACATTGAGATCGATGTCAAACCCGTGCACAGACAACTACGCAAGTCTTCAACTCTATATTGTTGACTTAAATGTGTTACACTTTCAACGGGTTTTGCATCTTCTAACTCAGCAAATAATTGAATCAGTTCAGTGTTCAACCCCCTAGTAGGCAATACAATGCGACCATTGTTTCAACATCATTATCGTCCAGAAGTTCCATCTCAGTAAATTGATAGGATTTGAAGAAACTGGAAATTTGTAGAATAGTTTCGTCATCTTCCTTCCACAATGCTGAGAAATTTTTTCACTGACCTTCTCTTTCATATCATTCTGATGGACACATTCTTATCGAATCTCATCCCAATTTTTTGATGAGTTTCAAAAATACAACCAACGATTGTTTTTAAAATAACACCATCAAAATGAATTGCTGCAAAAAAAATTGATTCTCTATTTTTTTTAAACTACAAAAACAAAATAAAATAACTTATTTAAATAAAAATAAAAAAATATAATAATTAAACGATAGAAAATAAAATAAATTGTAATATAAAAAAAATTAAAATGGCAAAACAATTAGTGAAGAAACTAATTGGCAAGGGGAAGAACTTCAAATTATTATTTTTTTTCTAATTGCAATGGATGTGTGGGGTTTGGAGATCAAACCAACCCCCTTTTATAATAAATAATAATATAATAATCAAATATTTATTAACGGTTTAAAAAAACTGGTATAATAAATTTTTCAAATCACATCCGCGGCATGCCATCAGGTTAGTATCGTTGATCTGTCAGGCAAGACGTGTCTGACTGCTTGACGTAGACATGACCCAGTTATGGGCCTGATTTTCGATACTTGAAAAAAAATTATTATACTAGTGTTTTTTACCGTTTCAGATTTAAAAAAATTTTAAAATATTTGAGTGTCACCTGACACATCGGCCGCACCAATAAATAAATTGTTTTTTATTTTTTATCATTTTAGCTAAAAATTTTAAAATATTTGGGTGCCACCTAACACATCGGTGGCACCAATAAAATATTATTATTATTTTCATTTTTTCATATACTATTTTAAAAATTGTATTTTTTGGTGTTAAATACGGGTGCCGTCGATTGGTCAGGCTACACCTAAAAAATAATTTTTTTTAAATTAAAGTGGTGTTGTCGACTGGTCAAGTGGCACCGATATATCATTGTTGCATTTGCTTACTCTCGTAAATATTAATCCCCGTATCCTATTTTGGTATTTATTTATTTTATATTATTTATGAAAAAACCAAAAAAAATAGTAGCACTGAACATGGCGTGCCTACGCTATGATTGAAATTCGATTTTTGGATGAAAAATGACAGCTTCCACCAACGTTCCTAGGAAACAACACGTTAAAAGGGAGTAAATAACAATCTTTCTTTTTTCTTTCAACATAAATTAAACTAAATTCAAAATTAAATAAATTGAAATAAATATGGGTTGCCTCCTAAAAAGCGCTTTTGTTTAACGTCATTAGCTCGACAACATGAAAATTTATTTGTTCGGCTCCACAAGAATTAATTCTTTCACCAAATGCACTTGGAAGTTCTCGTAAAAATGTTTCAACCTTTGCCAATTGACCCTGAAGCATTTTTCAAACTCCTCGCTCTTAATTTTCACTGCACGGTGAGGAAACCATTGAGTAATAATAAAAGAACCTAGCCATTTGGTTCAAAGTATACCTGCAAAATCCTTAGTGTAGGATCGTAAAGCAACACCCTTTGTCCAACTAAAAATTATTTACGAGATATCTTCTATTCATGAAACACCATTGTTTTGTCTTTATAAATTTGGAAATTTTCATATGCATCATGCCAGATCTCTTCGAGGTCTTGAATGTGTATTTTTTTATATTCACCTGCGGCACCCAACTCCATGTTGCATTGTTTGATAGCCCAATATGCCTTGTCTTCCAGCTCTACCGGAAGATGATATAGCTTACCGAATACGAATCGGTAAGGTGACATGCCTATAAGTCCTTTGTAAGCCATGTAATATTGTAACACCCCTGACCGTACCCGTCGTCTGAACAGGGTTTCAGAGTATTACCAGAACATTCAGAATATTTTTCCATTAATCTACGTAAATTACTATTCATTTCTCGAGATCATCCATAACGTTCCTAGATCGAGCCCTCGAGGCCCAATACGAGCATTACAATCGAATCGGGACTTAATCCGAACCTCTAAGAATTATTCTCGAAATTACAAAATTTTTCCAACGTGCAAGGCTCACAAGCCCATGTGGTCTAAGGGACATGCCCGTGTAACCCTGGGACACGCTCGCACCAGAGTCCGTGTTTGACCTCGTGTAACTCTCTGACTTCCACATACGGTCATGCCACACGCCCATGTGTTAGGTCGTGTGGTTAATTAATTCAATTCAAACTTAGGTGCAGGTTTCACACGGCCAAGATACACGCCCGTGTTCTAGGTTGTGTGGCACACACGGCTGAGACACACGCCCGTGTCTCTGCCTGTGTGCCCAATTCTGAGCATTCTATTTCTAAAAATTAAGGTGCAAAGGAAACACGGCCTAACCACATGCCCATGTTACCAGGCCGTGTGTCACACACGGTCTAGACACACGCCGGTGTGTCTGACTATGTGGACAAGATGAAGCCATTTCTAGCTTCATTTCTCACCCAAAATTTCACCCAAGACCTGAACTTGAAACACAACCAATACCAACCATATCAAGCATTCAACTAAAGCAAATTTCATCATTCACAAGGCATATCACTACAAGCATACATGATCACAACCTTACCTTAGTATAACTTGGGCATTAACATCATTTGATCACATATACATAACATATCACATATGAATATATCATCATAACCCACTTAATCATACTAAAATAAACCATTACTAGTCATTCCAATGGCTAGGTTACAAAACATCATTTTTAAACAACTATTAGCCAAGTTGTCCTATACATGCCATTATACCAAAATGATTTTACTAAGTAAACCCAAAATGACTAGTTGATAGTGTAACGATGGTCCTACGATCTTCCAACCTTCACGAGCTTCCAAGCACTATAAAATAGGGGAAAATAAAATAAAGTAAGCATTATATACTTAGTAAGTTCGTATAACGGAAAGTAAACTTACCAATCCTATTTATTAAATCTAGGCATACAATGTTATGTTTTCATCCATTTGGCTAAATTGCCTAATCACATACATTCAATCAAAAATTTTAGTCACCAAAATCTTCATATCAATCAAGTAACATAGATGAGCTCATCAAGCAATATTCTTTCAAGTCATTATCATTTCATCTCAAGATTTTCATGTCATGTCAAGAGTTATATGTCCATTGAATCATTGAATTCCGATGGATGCTCAAGTAGTACACTCGAAGTGTACAATTCAATAATCTTTCAATTCCTTATTCAAGGGTACCCCTTAGGGCACTTAACCAAGAAACACTCTTTCGATCCACATATCGTATAATAGGATTACCAATCCAGGCTAAATCCTTTATATAACGTATGCTCAGAGGAGCTCGATTAGGATTACTAGTCCAGGCTAAACCCTAATCATAACGTATACTCGAGAGGTATTATATCAGGATTACCCATCCGAGCTAAATCCTTTCTATAATAGGGTCAATGGGATTACTCATCCGAGCTAAATCCTGACCGCAACAAATGCAGGACCTTATTAGTTAGGGAAAACGCATATAATCATCGGATTCACATTCAATCGGAACTTAACCCTTTTTCACCATTTCAAGCATGTATCATTTTTCCATCATAGCATACAATTTAAGCACATCAACATAAATCACATTACATACAAACTCAACATTCAATTAACATAATTACATACCCGATTAAGTTACACGAACTTACCTCGACACTTGTTCGCGTTAGAAATCTACTAATTCAAAGCCTTTCCTTTTCCTCGATCTAACCTCGAATTAGTGTTGTCTAAATCTATATAAATGAATTTAACCATAAATTTCACACATTTCATATTTAAATGGACTCAATTTACGTCCTAGGAAAAATTACCATTTTCCCCTAACTTTTCCATAAATTCTGATTTTGTCCCGAGGCCTAGAAAATGAAAGTTGTGAAAATTACTCCTTATTCCAAGCCTAACCAAAGCCCCATTACAAATTTTCCAACATGTTTATTCATAAAATTTTAGAATTTTTTCATCAAATTTTACATCTTTTCATTTTAGTCCCTAAATCATGTTTTCATCAAAAATCACTTTGTAAAAGTTGTTCATCTATCAATAATCTTTCATTTTATACCATAAATTTCTAATTTCCAGCATATACATCCATGACCCATTTTCATACCTTGATAACTTTTCAAATTAATCCCTCAAATAGAGAGATTAAGCTATCTCGATTTCAAAAATGCCAAAATTACTAAAAATGAGACAAAGAAACTTACTCAATTAGGCCTTGAAAGTTTCTTTTCTCTCTCCTAGGGTTTCCATGTGTTTTAGGTTGAAGATGACATAAAATAAGATTATTTTTTTATCATCTTTTTAATTAATTAAGTATTTTGCAATTTTTAATTTAGTCATTGCCCTTTTTCTATATTTCCATGGATGAGCCAGCAAGAAAAATCTATATACTTTTCTTAATGGTCTAATTATCATATAAGGACCTCTAGTTTTGAATTCCATAGCTATTTGATCCTTATAGCTACTAGAATTTATAGCTACTAGAATTTAACTTTCACATTTCATATGATTTAGTCTTTCTCGTAATTAAATATTTAATCAATAAAATTTTCATGTCAAAATTTTTACACGACATGCCTATTATAATACAAACCATATAATGAAATAAAAATAAACCTTATTTTTGGGTCAGATTTGTGGTCTCGAAACCATTGTTCCGATTTTACTAAAAAACGGGCTATTACAACTCTCCCCCTTAGGGATTTTTGTACTCGAAAATCTTACCAGTAATAAGATTCGGGTATTGTTTCCTCACTGTGTCCTCCAGCTCCTAGGTAGCCTCTTCTATACCGTGTCTTTGCCAAAGAACTTTTACTAAAGCTATCTTTTTATTTCATAACTCTTTTGTTTCCCGAGTTAAGATTTTGATTGGTTCTTCACCATATGTAATATCAGGCTAAATCTCTACCTCTGTCGGAGAGATAACATGTGAAAGATCGGATCAATACCGCTGTAGCATAAACACATGAAAAACATTATGAATCCGATCAAGCTCTGGTGGCAAACTAACTGATATGCAACCGGTCCAATTCTTTTCGTAATCTCATATGGTCTAATAAACCGTGGACTCAGTTTTCTTTTACGACCAAACCGGAGATCTTTCTTCCAAGGTGACACTTTCAAGAATACTTTGTGACCGACTTGAAATTCTATTTCTTTTCGCCTCAAACCAGCATAAGACTTTTGACGATCAAAGCCTTCTTTCAAGCTGTATCGAATTACTTTCACTTTTTCCTCGGTCCATGTAACTTTTTCTCACTGAGTGCTGCCCAGTATAATGGAGTTCTACATTTGCATTCATACAAGGCTTCATACGGTGTCATTTTAAAACTAAACTGATAACTGTTATTATAAGCAAATTCAACCAAAGGCAAATACCTTTCCCAGTTACCTTCAAACTCAAGTATAGAACACCGAAGCATATCTTCAAAGATCTGTATTACCCGTTCAGATTGACCATCTGTCTAGGGATGAAATGCAGTACTAAAGTGTAACTGAGTACCTAGAGCTTTTTTCAATTTACTCTACAATCGAGATGTAAACGGAGGATCCTATCTAAAATAATAGAGACAAGCACTCCATGCAATCTGACAATCTCAGAAACGTATAATTCAGCCAATCTATCCAAGGAATAATCCATACGTATTGGAATAAAGTATGAAGACTTTGTCAGCTGATCAAAAATTACCCAAATGACATCTTTCTTCCTTGGAGACAAGGGTAATCCCGTTACAAAGTCCATAGTAATTCTTTCCCATTTCAATTCTAGTATCATAATTGGCTGTAATAGTCCAGAAGGTAACCGATGTTCAGCTTTTACTTGTTGACATATCAAACACTTAGATATGAACTCAGAAATATCTCGTTCAATTCTCAGCCACCAGTACATCTTTTTCAAATCATTATACATTTTATTACTACCAGGATGTACAGACATGTTACCATGGTGAGCTTTATTCAAAATCTTCTGTATCAATTCTGAACTTTTCGGTACACATACTCTACCTCTAAATAACAAACAACCATCAACCCTAATCTGAAATTCTAAGTCAGGAGTCGATTCACTTTGTACCCGTCTTGCTTGCAGCTTACTATCATTTTTCTGAGCTTCAAAGATTTGTTGCAAAAACATTGGTCTAGCTTTTAACTCGGCTATGGTTGAACCATCATTAGACAACGATAATCGGGCATTCATTTCTCACAGAGTATACAAGGATTTTCTGCTCAAAGTATCTACCACTACATTGGCTTTCCCCGGATGGTAGTCAATAATAAGATCATAATCTTTCAATAACTCAAGCCATATGCGCTGTCTCAAATTCAAATCTTTCTATGACATCAAGTATTTCAGACTTTTATGATCGGTGAATATGACATTTTTCACCAAACAAGTAATGCCGCCAAATATTCAATGCAAACACTATAGCCGCCAATTTAAAATCATGTGTCGAGTAGTTCTTTTCATGTGGCTTTAGTTATCATGAAGCATAGGCTACTACCTTACCTTCTTACATCAAAACACTGCCTAAACCATTCAATGATGCATCACTGTAAACTGTAAACACACGCCTGTGTCTCTGCTCGTGTGCCTAATTTTAAACATTCTATTTCTCAAAATTAAGGTGCAGAAGACACACAACCTAACCACATGCCCATGTTACCAGGCCGTGTGTCACACACGGTCTAGACATACGCCGGCGTGTCTGCCCTTGTAGAAAAAATGGAGCCATTTTTAGCTTCATTTCTCACCCAAAATTTCACCCAAGACCTGCACTTGAAACATACAACCAATACCAACAATACCAAGCATTCAACTTAAGAAAATTTCATCATTCACAAGGCATATCACTCCAAGCATACATGATCACAACCTTACCTTAGTATAACTTAGGCATTAACATCATTTGATCACATATACATAACATATCACATATGAATATATCATTATAACCCACTTAATCATACTAAAATAAACCATTACTAGCCATTACAATGGCTAGGTTACAAAACATCATTTTCAAACAACTATTAGCCAAGTTGTTCTATACATGTCATTATACCAAAATGATTTTACTAAGTAAACCCAAAATGACTAGTTGATAGTGTAACGATGGTCCTACGATCTTCCAACCTTCACGAGCTTCCGAGCATTATAAAATAGGGGAAAATTAAATGGAGTAAGCATTATATGCTTAGTAAGTTTTATAACAGAAACTAAACTTACCAATCCTGTTTATTAAATCTAGGCATACAATATTTGTTTTCACCCATTTGGCTAAATTGCCTAATCACATACATTCAATCAAGATTTTAGTCACCAAAATCTTCATATCAATCAAGTAACATAGATGAGCTCATCAAGCAATATTCTTTCAAGTCATTATCATTTCATCTCAAGATTTTCATGTCATGTCAAGAGTTATATGTCCATTTAATCATTGGATTCCGATGGATGCTCAAGTAGTACACTCGAAGTGTACGATTCAATAATCCATCAATTCCTTATCCAAGGGTACCTCTTAGGGTACTTAACCAAGAAACACTCTCTCGAGCCACATATCGTATAACAAGATTACCAGTCCAGGCTCAATCCTTTATATAACGTATGCTCAGGGGAGCTCAATTAGGATTCCTAGTCCAGGCTAAACCCTAATCATAACATATACTCGAGAGGTATTATATCATGATTACCCATCCAGGCTAAATCCTTTCTATAACAAGGTCAATAGGATTACTCGTCCGCAACAAGTGCAGGAGCTTATTAGTTTCGGGAAAACGCATATAATAATTAGAATTCACATTCAATCGGGACTTAACTCTTTATCACCATTTCAAGCATGTATCATTTTTCCATCATAGCATACAATTTAAGCACATCAACATAAATCACATTACATACAAACTTAACATTCAATTAACATAATTACATGCCCGATTATGTTACACGAACTTACCTCGACACTTGTTCGCGTTAGAAATTTACTAATTCGAAACATTTTCTTTTCCTCGATCTAACCTCAAATTAGTGTTTTCCAGATCTATATAAATGAATTTAACCATCAATTTCACACATTTCATGTTTAAATAGACTCAATTTACGTTCTAGGAAAAATTACCATTTTGCCCCTATCTTTTCCATAAATTTTTATTTTGTCCCTAGGTCCGAAAAATGAAACTTGTGCAAATTACTCCCTATTCCAAGCCTAACCAAAGCCCCATTACAAATTTTCTAGCACATGTATTCATAAAATTTCATAATTTTTTCATCAAATTTTATAACTTTTCATTTTAGTCCATAAATCATGTTTTCGTCAAAAATCACTTTGTAAAAGTTGTTTATATATCAATAATGTTTCATTTTCTACCATAAATTTCTAATTTCTAGCATATACATCCATGGTCCATTTTCATACCTTGATAACTTTTCAAATTAATCCCTCAAATAGAAAGATTAAACTATCTCGGTTTTAAAAAAATACCAAAATTACTAAAAACAGGACAAGGAAACTTACCCAATTAGGCCTTGAAAGTTTCTTTTCTCTCTCATACGGTTTCCATGTGTTTTAGGTTGAAGATGACATAAAATAAGATGATTTATTTTATCATATTTTAATTAATCAAGTATTTTACAATTTTCAATTTAGTCTTTGCTCTTTTTCTATATTTCCATGGATGAGTCATCAAGAAAAATCTACATACTTTTCTTAATGGTTGAATTACCATATAAGGACCTCTAGTTTTAAATTCCATAGCTATTTGATCCTTATAGCTACTAGAAATCAACTTTCGTATTTTATGCAATTTAGTCCTTCTCGTAATTAAACACTTAATCGATAAAATTTTCGTGTCAAAATTTTCACACGACATGCCTATTATAATACAAACTATATAATGAAATAAAAATAAACCTTATTTTTGGGTCGGATTTGTGGTCCTGAAACCACTGTTTCGATTTTACTGAAAAATGGGCTATTACAAGTACGCCCACAATGTATCATTTAGTCGTAGGCTCCAGTCCTTCCTGTCCAGTTTCATGGTCTTCTCCAAAATCGACTTAATTTCGCGGTTTGAGATTTTTGTTTGATCGTTTGTTTGTGGGTGATAAGCCTTGGCCATTCGTTTTACCCCATACTTCTTCATAAGTGCATCCAATATCTTATTACAGAAGTGTGTTCCTATTATATTATCTTATTATCAATTAAAATATTTTTCCATCTATCTTCGATATCATTATTATTCGAATATGATTCAATATTATCGCTTCGAAGAACCATTACTTTAATGCTCACACTCTTTATTAGATAATTCTAAGTTATAAATGTTGACAATCTCAATTATTTTTAGTAACAATTTTATTTTTTAGATGTAACTTGATTGAATATGACTAACTATAGAATACTATTTATAGAACTAAACTTAAATTTTAATTGAAATATATCTCCAATATTTTTTCTATATTATACTTAGGATTATATTCAAATTAAAACTTTGAATTTGAAACCATCTATACATATAGCAACTTCAAATAAATTCAAGTTTTGTTTGATATAAAAATTTATATTTTTCATATATATTATATTTACTCTTCTTTTATCAACAACTTATATATTATAAAATATTATATTATTAATAAACTTATGAATTATTATACCAAAGACACTAATTCGGAATTTGATAAAAACATATTTCATAAATATATATTATTATAAAGACAATATATTATTATATTTAAAAACTAATTATTTTAAATTATATTATATTTATATTTTAATTTCAATTTAGTAATATGATGAAAAATAAGAATATATTCTCGTTGATTCAAAAGTGTTTCCAAACTCATGCTTATATATATATATTATATTTAAAGAGAGCCTCATTTTTAAACTAAGTTTTAAATTCTTGTTAAATTTCTAATATCACGCTTTTATGAAATTTGCATAAATTTTTTTAAAAAAATTAAAAATTATTTTTTAAAAAATTAAAAATTTTAAAAGGATTTAACATGAATATTTTAAAATAAATTGTTTAATTTTTCAAAATTTATAAAAGTTTATATAAATGTTTTAAAAATAGGTAAAAATATGTTAAAACACATCAGACTTGCTAATTAAACATGCATAAAAATTAAATACATTTTCATTGTAGTTTAATTATATAAAATTTTGATTTAAAACTTTATTTAAATGAAAATTTTAAAAAATATTTTGAGAAATTTTTAAAACTCAATTAAAAAATTTTAAAATTATTAAATATATTTTAGTTTATAACTATAATATAAACCCATGCATTGCAGGATATAAAAATCTAATATCATATACATAGCAAGATATTCTTTCATTTTTTAGTAACTTTAAATTCTGTTTTAACAGATATAAATTTTCGTAAATTACGTTTCCATCGCATTGGTCTCGGTATTTTCAAACTTCATTTATGCCTTTGAAATTCGGTGGAATTATATTGCCAATTTTATCAATCTAATTATCCTATTTTTATAATCCAATTTTAATATTTTCCAATCTCGCAAAATTAGCTTATCACATTTTTTGTTATCATAGATATTTTCAATATCCATAAATTAAGTCATAGGTCAATTGAATAATTATGGTAAGTAATGACATTAACTATTAAGCAATAATGTTGAATATTCCCACAAAGGGAGTAATAAGTTGAATATGATACTAATAGTAATTTGACTCGTGACTAATAAATAATAAATAATTGTAGAATTTAGGTTAAAACAATTTGAATGCATTAACTTCAATTTTATCATTTACTTTGGATTTATTTGTACAGTACAAAATAATTGAATGAGAGTATAATTATTAGATAGTAATTACATTTTCTTATAATAATAAAGAATTGTAAGTTCCTAAACGTGTTTGGCTTATATCTTAATTTTCTATGTCATGTTTTATAGTACAGATTATAATTACACAGTTGTATAATTTATATTTTTTAAAAATATTAATTATTATAAAAAAATTATTAGTATGATTAAGTTAACTTCTAAACAAGTAACAAAATTCAAAATCAAATCAGCATATGTATTGTGCTAGTCTAAAAAAGTTGTTGACAATAATAACGAGAAATATAAGCATCATATGTAATTTTATCTAATTGTTCTAGTGCATATTTGTTAGGTTATTGCATCTTTAATATTTAACATATTCTCCTTATAATAATCTATTGGTTCTTGACCGAGTTCATCATCTTCTGAATTGAATTTGTATAATTAAGATCATCAAGATATCTTTCTTCTGTGTACTTTTTGAAGTATGAATAATCTCAATTCCAACTATGATTGAAGTTATGAAATATTCAACATGTTATAGAAAATAGTTACCAAGAAACCTAGAATCTAAAAGTTTCGTCATTGTTTCCCTTCAACTAACCCTAAAACATAAAACCCTAGATCCCTATAAATAATCATGAAAATAACTTGAGTTTCATCGGTATTTACCAGGTACCAACGTTGGTAAAGTTTGTTTAATACAGTGAACTCAATCCTTCATGCAAGTCTTAGTTCTCAAGTCTTTCTGGGAAAATGCAAAGAAAGTTTTCGGAGAGAAAAATTAAGTCTGCCAAAGAAAGCACAAAACTTGGTCAGGAAGCCAATGCTGGTTTTATACAAGTGCACACGAAAGGAAAACTTAGTGGGCAAGTTTATCCTTTCACTACCCTTCCTTCGATACCCCTGACTAATAACATTCTCTGTAACACCCCAAACCCGAGACCGTCGCCGGAGTCGAACACGAGGTGTTAACAGACTTCAAACCACTTATTAGAAATTTCCCAGACAAGCTGCCAATCTGCATACGAGTCGCATTAAAAATCATATCTTGAGTTCTGAAACTCGAAATCCAGTTCCGTAAATTTTCCCCAGAACTAGACTCATATATATATATGGTAGAATTTCTGTAGAATTTTTGGCCGGGCCAATTGGTACAGTTTATTGGTTAAAGTCGTCCCTGTTCCTGGGTTCGACTACTCTGACCCTTGTGCATTACGACTTAGATATCTCCCTTTACAGAGCTCCAATACTTATGCCGTTGGTTTCTAATGAAACTAGACTCAAAAGGGAATCTATACATATAAAGAATGACTTCTAATTGTCTCTGATTAATTTAGGGTGAATTTCTAAAGTCGGGACAGGGGATCCAGAAATCGCTCTGGCCCTATTTCACAAGAGTTTAATTATCTCCTAACATACAGCTCATATGGTCATTTCGTTTCTTCTATATGAAAATAGACTCATCGAGCTTCGATTACATAATTTATTCATTAATTAATTTCATTCCTACTATTTTTAGTGATTTTTCAATCTCACGTCACTGCTGCTGCCAGCATCTGTTACTAAAGCAACTATGCCTATTTCGTGATTTCTCCTTGATCTAACTAGTAATTCATCATACATATCACAAATTATGATCATGACTAGCCATGCCAAAGGCTAATCATTGTCAAGCATCTCCCTACTACACTATTTCCATATCATGAATTTTAACACCAAAAATAATCAACCATGACATATGGTATAAAATTCGAATTACCAAGACTTGCGACCTAACATTATAGAACCAAATCCAACAGAACATTTATGCCATTTTCGCATGGCTAAAAGTTTACATACCAAATTTCAACAAAACATATTAGCCTATACATGCCGAAATGTTCTCCTAGACTGACTAAAAAGAAGATACCAAAAGTTGCTAGCCGGTGTGATGACTTCGATGACAGTCCTGAGCACGCAAAAAGACGAGTCCAAGAAACCTAAAGTAGGTGACAAGCAAACACCGAGTGAGTATATAACTCAGTAAGTCACAAGCATTACATTGTCGTTCAGTAATAATATATCATAAGAGAAAATAAATAATGCGGGATTAAAGTCCTCCATCCATACCCAAACTGTGCTATAATTCCTTAGGCATTTCGGTTCGATCTCATACCAAGCCCTACTTTGACATTTCATACATTACACCGTATGACATTGGATGCATTTATCTTCAAGTATAATCACGACATAGGTTCAAGACTTACCAAGCTCAATCCCAAATATAAATAAAATGTCTATTCCTCATGAGCTCAAGGTGTTTACTCGTACCGCTGTCCATGATTGACTCGATAAGGCCGCACACTTAGAGCATGTATATTTATTAGAGAATGTATAATAAGCCCGCACACTTAGTGCTTAATAGTCGAACTCGCACACTTAGTGCTATATAATCAAACTCGCACACTTAGTGCTATACAATTTGAACCCGCACACTTAGTGCCAATCTCATGATCATAAATGTTTACACCCGCACACTTAGTGCCGAAACCAACAACTCAATACATCTCACCTCTTTTCTTTTTCATTCAATACTTTCATCACCCCATGCATACATGTATATATATATTTATCATTCCATTCAGCATCATTACATAGACGTTATGACCATTTAAATTAATACAAAATATATGCTTAATGACTTACCTTGTGTTGGGTAAGACGGTTCCAACTCGGCTACTCGATGATCTTTTCTTTGCCTTTGCTTGATTCTCCTCCTTTAACTCCTTGAGCTTAATCAATAAATCAACTAGTTTAACCACCTTGCTAAATATTTATAATCCAATTACACATGCATATGTTTGTTAGTATATTCGGCAACCATCCTCACTAATTACCCATTTAGTCGATTATACACATAATCAAAGGTAACCTCACGAATGGGCATACTTATGTATATATATATACACTTCCGAATGGGCATCACAATTAGATTTAACACCACCTTCATACTCAATTAGATGGCCGAATGTATGTACAATGTCAACTATAACATCATTTAAACATCTAATTTCATCTCATGAACACTTGATCGAATTTTCCTAATCTAGCATATTTTCACATCTATTTGTAACATCATGTAAATCCACATATAACTACATTTCTTAAGTTCCACATCTTAATGCCCATTATAGCCATTCTCATAGTCTAAATCTAAAAATTGGCACATCCACCTTTCAACCATGTTAGCCGAATACTCATTCTCTTCTTAGTCCTAAATTCGGCACGTCCAACAAAGTGACTTAACAACTTCAACTTTCATGCTAACATAACAAGCAATTTAACACATACATATAACTAACATGTTAATAGCATCAAGGTATCAACTAAAATTTTTAAGCTTCTTAGTCAAAGCCTAACTCTCCGACAACCCCAAATCCAACCATGGGATAGATAGAATTTAGACTCATCACCCAAAGGTTGTGTAAACTTCCAAAAATATCATTGAACATACCTTGATCTAAAGGACCACCTTGGCCGAATCTTGCTTCCTCTTCTTCCTCTAGTTACGACAATTGCAAAAGAAAGAAAACATGAACACTCCTTCTTCCCTCCTTATTAAGCATTCAAACTCCCTCATTTTCATGCCACAACATCAAACACTCCTCCTAGATACAAGCAATGGCCGAACTTCTTCAAAATTTTTCTCCCTTTCTTTTTCTTGGTTTTTCGGCTAGGAGATGGCAAGTATGAACACCCCCTTTTTTTTTGTTCACTTTCCTATTATTATTCCCATCATTTGTTAACTAAAAAAACATATTAAATTAGAATGAGTGGAGCATCATCACTCCTTGGCCGGCCACCATGTATTTTATGGGTAATTTGACATGCAAAGCCATGCTTCCTCTCCCTATTATTAATTACTCCTTATAATTCATCTATCATCTTTTCTAACTTCGTCAACTAGGTCCTTTTCGAATTAATTCACATTCCTAAAGCTAATATTAAGCATTTAATTTCTCATATATTCACTGTCACACAAAAATTTATGTAATTAAAACACAAAAATAAATTTTTGGCTCGGTAATGTGGTCTCGAAACCACATTCCGACCAGGGTCTAATTAGGGTTGTCACATTCTCTCTCATCTTAAATGCATGTCACTTCAATTTCAGAAACCTTGTCCCATACTAACTAGTACTCTTTAGGCCAACTAAATGGTTCCAAATAAAATAATAATAAAGTCGACCATTCTTTTAAACTAAAGGCTTAGCACTTAAGGAATAAACATTAACATCTATCAACTCGGGTGGCATATACCCTATAAGGGAGTCCACTAGACCACCAAGCTCGCTTTAATAAATACTTCGCCCAAAGGCGCATTCTATTGTCTTCGAGCACTTAGTCATATCTAGTACCATATTCACTCAAAACATGTTCTATAATTCTTACTTCTAATAACAATAGTCGAATATTGTGGCTTCGACAAGCAGGATGTTACACAATACATCTTCATATCTTGATTTCTATATTCACAATGCTTCTGTTTAAATCGTACCCAATAGCAATATAATCCACTCCATAATCATGAATTTATTCATTTTGGTACTTGTCTCAATTTTCAATTGTAAATATCCCAAATTGTTTCACTCGTCACCAAACAGTTGATCATAGTAGTATACAATATATAACATCATAAAAATACAAAGACTAAATAAGTGTTAAACCATAGAAACACTTACCGAAACTCAAACTACTCATCGTGGATTTTAGTTTTCCCCGTTCCTTTTGATGTGCCTATGTCATTTTTAGCTATGATTAATAATTTCAGAAAGAAATATAAAATCAAACTCTAGCTCGATTCACAATTAATTACGAAATCACCTGAATTTTTTAGTTTATTCAATTTAGTCCTTAAAATTGAAACGATCATAACTTCCACATTTAAACCTCATTTTTCAATTCGTTTTCAAATACATCCTTATTTAACTCTCTAGAAACAATATTTATAAAATTTTCCTATCAATATCTACATAATTACATTTTAGTCCTTACGTTCAAAACTAATAAATTTCACTTTATAATTTAGTCCTACTAAACATCCAAACCTAACATGCAACCATTTAACACCAAAAGCTTCAAAAGTCATCAATGGCTACATTTCAAAACTTTAACAGTTACAAAAAATAACACATAGGTCAGCTAGGTTAAGCTCCTGGGATGTCGAAAGCATAAAAATTACAAGAAAAACACTAAATTGCGCTAACCAATTGAAGCTTTAAAGTTAGAAACCCTTGGACCGATTTCTTTGTTCTTTTCTTTCTCTTGTATATGGTTTTGAAGGCTTGGAGAAGATGAAGCCTTCTGCCTCCTTCCACTAATCTTTTATCATTTCAGTATTTTTTTATGTTTTGTTTTATTGTTTTAATTAAGCTAAAATTTTATAATGAAAAAACATATAACTTAGTTTATAACAGGCCACTATGGATTACTAGATGATATAATTACTTAGTGGTCTCTATTTTATTTCTAATTGATAAAAATCTTTTGTATTTAAACTTTCACCACTTTTGAAATTGAATCCCTATACCTTAATTAATCACTAATTCAATTACTTATCAAAATTTCAATTCACCAACAATATAACTTCAATAGTATTTAATAAAAGTATTTACGATCCCGGTCTACAAAAATAAGGTCCCGAAATCATGTTTTCTAACACCATTGACTTTTAGATCGTTACAATATCATTCCAAATAAACCAAACAAACCATTCAATTATCAATATTTACCTAAGTCAAGTCATATAAAATCATGCCATTTCAAGCACTTAAACATATATGCACATATATTCATTCAACTTACCATTTTTTCAATACTCAACTTTTAGCATATCTAATGACATATTCAAGTTTAAAATCATCACCTAAACTACATCAAACATTAGCTAATTCATACACCATTTGGTACATACAAACTTTTCAACAACTCAATATTTTCCACAAGTATCAAACATACCAAATGATCAAATGATAGTGACCACTTTCTTAACATTTAATCCCTATATACATGCCACAATCCCAAAACTCAAAATGATAAAAAAAAAAGCTACCCATTTGATGATAGGATAGTGTGAGCTTCGAGTTGATCCTACTTGGCGTGTTCTACAAAGTAACGATCTTCAAGGGAAAAGGAAAACAAATAGGGTAAGCATATAGAATGCTTAGTAAGCTCATAGGCATTAAACAAAAGCTTACCTTAGTTTTCAATTAAGCATAATAAGACATGGCAAATCACAACAACAACGAGGTGAGATTTAACATGAAATAAAACCATGTAATATCTTATTCACTTATCAAACCAATTCATGTCATATTGTGTAATAATTTTTCAATTTCATTCAATCAAGGTATAATGAAATCACACATGCTCATGACATCAATCTAATAAAATATTCAGCTCGATTCCACATTTCTATATATGAACATCAAGGTCATTATATCTCTTTTTTATTTCTCATTTCATATGAACTGTATCACTCGATGAACTCTAGTAAACGGACTCGGATACTTAGGTATCTACATCACACCAGTTGCTCATCTAAGCTAAGTATATTCGTGTCAGGTTACCAATCCAGGCTAAAATTGTATATGACACATCCGATTGCTTTTCCAAACTGAGAACATACATGTCAGGTTACCCATCCAGGCTAAACCTTTAAAATGACTTTAGGATACCAGTCCAGACTAAACTTATGTCACATGTATCTTCGAGTCTACAACAAATGCTTGATCTCGGTAATATTTGTAACCCATCTCATACAAATGCACACAAAACTTATTGGCATGGCAATTGTATCCTAACCTTTACTAAGTTCAAACGAGCATTTGATACGAGTAACTCAGCCCAATTCAAAGGTCATAATAGAGATGAGTTTAGTTTCCCTCAAGGCCCAATTACGAGATCCAAATCCAAACAGATAAAGTCAAAACTCAACTTAGTGGTTCAAGACTTTATCACGAAAAAAATTCGAGAAGAAGAGTTGAAGTTTCAAGACAATGAATTATGAAGTAATGATGAATTAGAAAAGACTAATTATGTTCATGGGCCTAAACTCTCAATCTATGATGACAAGCCCATGTGGAAAATGCTAACAACCTTAGGCATTTCACTTCAAAAACCCCAATTGATCTCACAAGCCTAGACGTTTCATATTGGGTTTAAGTTTTAGGCTTAATTTTTATTATATATGAGTACAATATTTTATTTATCAGCTTTTATTATTTTATTATTATTTTATTTCAAATTTTTTATAATTTTAAGTATTTTAAGTTATTTAGGAATTTTATTTTAACAAGAAAGTTTAGTTTAGAACTACTTCTTGTTTAGATTAAATTAGAATTCTAGTATACTTAGGAGTTTTATTTAGATTTATTTATTTAGCCTATATATAGGCCCTTGCATTGTACACAATACATACAATTCAGTATTATTCTATTTCTCTTTTGAGTTACAAATTCTCCTTAGGTTTTTCTTTTCAAGAATTTCTCTTGAGTTCCTTTTAGAAGAGTATTAACAATCTTTTTAGATTGTGGGGATCATCTTCAAACTTTTTCTTGCTAAGGTTTTTATCTTGGAGGGGAAATTACAGCCGCTTGAAGGGGGTTGTGGATTCTTCGTGTTTCCAAGGCTTCTTAGGACTTCTATACGCCACGTTCTATCTTTCTATTTATCTTCTTTATTCGCTTCCTTAATCTTTGATTTATTATTTTATTTTAGTTATTTTTTTTTAATTGTTTTATCTAACTTGGATTTAATTTCGTTTCAGGTTGTGTCAAAAATCCAAGTTTCTTTCCGAACGTCTAGAGCCCTAAGTTAAATCCGTGACTTTGACAAACTTTACGATCTGTTTTCATGTTCATCCTTCCCATCCTTTATCATATGGTATCAAATTTGGGAATTTTAGGTGTGCTTTTTATTTTATAAACTGATTTATTGAAAACAGCCTCAAAACAAATTTTACCCTTAAAATTTTCAGAAAAAAATATTTTCAGTGGGTAAACGAGTTTCAAGTAATCTAAAATTTTGCATACTATTTCTTGGCACTATTTTAGAGTATAAAAAAATATTTCCCACAAACAACGTGATAAAAAAAGTACAAAAAAATAAAATACAAAAAAAAATATTCTGTAGGTTGAATTTTGTGCCGAAACTTTCCAGATCAAATTTACACTATTTTAAGAGTTTCTAGTTTAAATTTTGTGATTTTTGGAAATCGGAAACACCGCGAATGAAATTTGTCAAGTTCCTTCACAGTTTTTTAGGTTTTCGAGTTTCAACAATTTTCATTGATTCTTAGCTTTAAGTTTTCATTTTTTTTCCTTTTTATTTGTTCCTTATGCATTCTAACACTTTTTTGTTTCTTGTGTTAGTAGGTTAAAGCATGTTGCATATTCCTTCCTCCGTGCAACAGAATTCTTTGATGTCTAAGCCAATTTTGGACTCATAGTGCTATTAAACCGACTGAAAGAGCAAGTACTTACACTAGAATCAGCCAAAGTAGAGGGAGTAGTGGCGGCATAGAAGGTATTCGGCTTTTGAGATTTGTATGGTGAAAAAGGTTATTCGGCACAAAGAAGAAGAGAAGAAGGAATCGGCTAAACCAAAGGTGAGTCAAAAGAGAATTGAGAAGAGAAAGGCAAGCAAAGAGCAAGGAATTCAGCTTCTGAGCACTTAGACTAAAAAGTGTTTCGGAAACACAGAATGAAGAATTTGGCTAAAGGAGGGGAAATAGTTTCGGCACCTACAAATATAACAACCGAATTTCCTATCCCCAACTTCCCAATTCAGCTCCACCTCTCTTCACATCTCTCATCCCCTAATTTTTCTCCCTGATAACTCCTTAATCCCTTCCTTAAATTTCTCCTCTTATCACTCCCTCCAGAGTTCATATCCAACGCCACCACAGACCATCTATAGAGCAAAAATAAATTCTCCTTTTGAGCAATGAGGGATTCGAACCCCAAACCTCTTTGCTATGCATGTGAAGCCACTTCCAGGCCTTACATGTGACGCCACTTGCCACTCCAACACAAGGATTTTGGTGTCCAAATCCTTCTTCATTAGTTTAAAAACCAATCCACTAGCTAACAAGGTTCTTTTGGTTAATAAACTATAATTTCCTTCACCCCTAAGTTTGAACCCCAAAACTAACCCAGGCCTATTAACACATAATTAGCACTCAACTAGGAATATTAAGCACACATTTTATCGAAACTGAAATAATAAGAAAGTTCGGGATTTGGGGGCATTACAACTCTACCCCCTAAAAAAATTTCATCCTCAAAATTACCTGATCCAAACAGTTGAGGATATTGACGTCCCATTGCTTCCTCAGGTTCCCAAGTAGCCTCCTCAGCCTTGTGATTATGCCAAAGCACTTTGACTAATGGAATGGACTTCCTTCTCAGTACCTTAACTTCACGTCCAATTATTTGTATGGGCTCATCCTCGAAAGTTAGGTCTGGCCTAACCTCAATTTCCTCAACCGACACAACATGTGAAGGATCCAAGCGATACCGTCTTAGCATGGAAACATGAAACACGTCATGAATTTGGCTCAGTTCAGAAGGTAATTCCAGCTGATAAGCGACTAGCCCAATCCGCCCACAACCGGATATGGCCCAATGAACCTTGGGCTTAGCTTCCCCTTCCGTCCAAACCTTAACTGTGACAGCCCTAATTTGACCCTAGTCAGAAAGTGGTTTCGGGACCACAAAATCGAGTCATAAAAATAATTAACCATTATACTCTATGCTTATTGTATGTGTAAATGCATGTGTGAAAATTTCATGCTTTAATTTTGTCATTTGTATGTGAAATTTACTAAATAAGACTTATGTGAGACAATTGTGAAATGTGATAGGTTAATTTTAAAGTAGTCTATTAATGCATGTTATAAAAAGGATGGACTTGCATGTCAAATATTCATTTTTTTATGTAGTGGCTGGCCATGATGATGTTTTATATAGAATATATGTATTATTTATTAGTTAAATGGTTATAATATTAAAAAAAATAAGAGAAAAAGGGGTAATGAAAACAAAGTTTCATCTTTGTTCTTCTTGGCCGAATTGAGAGAAAGAAAACGGGGCAAGACTTTCGGTCATTTTAAGCTTGAGGAAGGTTAGTAAATTATGTTAGTTTTTGAAATTTTAAGCTTGTTTTAAGTTAATTAGTTAGTTTCATACTTAGCCCATGTCAAAACTTTGAAATTTGGGTGATAATTTGAGTATTTGGTTTTGGTTGATAAGGGAGGGGATTGGATTATTGTCTTTATGTTTTGATGAAGAATTGTTGAAGAGAAAAGTTTGTGTTAGTTAAGGTTATAAATTGCTAATACTCATATGTATAATAGCCGAACATGGATTTGCTTAATGACTTGAAGAAATGCCGTTTGGGTGTTTTGAAAGGAATAAATTAGATGTTTGATCATCTAAGGGTTCGGCATTGTGCATGATTTTTAAGAGTATGATTTTGAATAATATGAGTATTGGAATGTGAGTAATGTTATGCATAGGTAAAATTATTGTGTTCGGCTTTGGTAGTATATATGTATAATTAATCCATTTTGATAATAATATATAAGGTGATAAATAATAAGATTATTGATGACTTGTGTTTTATGACATTCGGCCAAGGACTATATGTGCTTGCTAATTCGGTTTAAGTGAAGTAAATATGACTGATGGATGTGATTAGGTTGTGGTTTATTATTGACTTGTTTTGGTTGTATAAATTATCTTGTGAATTGGTTTGGAAGTGGTAAATAATGAGCATGCTTTGTGGCCGTAAGGTTATTTTATAATGTGTCGTGACATTAACTTAGCTAGTCGAATTGATGAGAAATGAATTGGATATATATATAGGTAATATTGACAAGTTGCTTAGCACATAAGTTTTTTATATTGGTTCAGCAACTGAGCTAGAAAATAATTATTGGTAACATGGTAACTATGCACTTATATATATATATGGTATCTTAAGCATATTTGTCCATTTGGTAAGGTTAGCTAATGGTTCATGTATGGATTATTCTATTTGATATGTGGATGAATTGAAGTAATAAGTTCGATAATCAGCTTATGAAATACGTGTAATGATATATGCTCGGTTATAAGTTAAGCATTAGATAGTTGTGATTCATTGGATATAATGTTTGAATATTACTTTGAGAAATATATGAATGGTTGCCTATTAATTAGTTTGAAATGATTCATAATAAGTTGATATTCGTATATATATGGTTGAATTCATGTATAAGGTAGCATAATAAGTTATGTAAATATTTGTTTGTACATGCGAATTAGATAGAGATTAAATAAGCATGAAATTGAGTCATGGCATAATTTATAAAATATAATATGTATTGGAGCTATATATGATTGTCAAATGTGATTACTAAGAAGTAAAGTTGAGTAAGTAATTAAATAAATCTATTTGTTTAAATTAAGCTCAAGAGCAAAGAGGGTCGAAATCAGATAGGGGAAAAGAGAAAGCAATCGAGTAGCCTATCCGCAACTGTTCAAATATTCCCGAGGTAAGTTTTGAGTAGTCACCTTTAATATATAGTTAATGATGCCTTGATATGTGTAAATTGGATGAATTGGGATCTTTTGGTCTTACTTGAATTAAGTTGTATGATAAATAACTTATTTATATGAATTATAGTCGAATGGTCACAATAGGGTAAGTTTGAATGGTGAAAGGTATATGTGAGAATTATCTATGATGCTTGAACCGTAATGTAAATGATGGTGCTCATATAAATCTTAATTTCGAATGTGGCAATGACTACTAATGTGATATGTTGAACGAGGTGTATTACTGTACGATTAGATATGCATGATATTTGAAAATTATATCCGGACTTAAAGTCCGCAGGCTATATGCGGGAAATATATCCAGACTTAAAGTCCGCAGGCTATATGCGGGAAATATATCCGGACTTCAAGTCCGCAGGCTACGTGCTAGAAATATATCTGGGCTTAAAGTCCCGAAGGCTTAGTGCTAGTGACTGGACTCGGGTTTTAAACCTAGCAGGCTTAACGTTAGGGATTCGAGTAAGATTATGAATTAGAATGTTCGAGGTAACTACTACTGATTATGTATGATACAATATGATGGTCAGGTACGTATTATGTACTCATATGTGAATCGATTATTAAGTGAATTAGTATTAATAAAGAACGATATATATATAGATATATGTGTGGATGATTACCGTATCTACGAATAAGAGAATGGCCTATTCGGACGATGTCCATCATTATATGAAAAAAAAATATGACTTAAATTAATTGTATGAGCTATATTGGTGATTGAAAATTTCTTTGTGTTTTTATATATATGTACATTCGGCCAGGTTATATATAATTAGATTACGAGTTTGGTGATTCATAATGTCGATTTAAATGACAAGTCTTATTTGTTTGAATTGCTTAAAACTTACTAAGCCTCGAAAGCTTACTCTGTTCCTTATTTCTCTGTTTTATAGATTGTTGATTTTGGTCACCGACTCAGGGATCGTCAGTAGTTCGTCATACTATCGATCTTTTTTTTTTGGTACTGTTATATTTTGGCCTCGATATGGCATGTATAGGTTAGGCCGATGATAGCTATATTTTGTTTTGTAAATGTTTTGGCCATATGAAAATGGCATTTATAACTTAAAAATCAATATGTATTCAGCTCGATCTCTGTTTATGTTGATTGATAATGTGAATGAAAAATTTAATGTTTAGCTCGGTAATACCTCTTAGCCTAAAACAGGTGATCGAACTCGGGCTAGGGGTGTTATATTAACACCTTCTTCCACGGAGAGACCTTAAGAAACACTAAGTCCCCCACTGCATACTCTATCTCTTGACGCTTAAGGTCAACATACGACTTCTGCCTATCCGAGGCCTCCTTCAACCGATCCCGAATCAATTTTACCTTATCCTCCGTATCTGCTACTATTTCTGGGCCCAAAATTCTTCGTTCGGCCAATTCTGTCCAACAAGTTGGAGTTCGACACCTTCGTCCATACAGTGCTTCATACGGAGCCATCCCAATACTCACTTGATAACTATTATTGTATGCGAATTCGGCTAACGGTAAATAGTCTTCCCAGCTACCTCGGAACTCAATTACACACCCTCTCAACATATCTTCCAAAACTTGGATCACACTCTCCCACCATCCATCAGTTTAAGGGTGGAATGTCGTACTGAAGTTTAACCTAGTACCCAACGCCTCATGCAGCTTCTTCCAAAATCGTGAGGTGAAATGTGGGTCCCTACTAGATATTATGGAAACTAGCACTCCATACAATCTTACAATCTCTGCCACATACAATCTAGCCAGCTTTTGCAACGAGTAATCGGTGCGGACCGATATAAAATGGGCAGACTTAGTTAACCGATCCACTATAACCCATATTGAGTCTTTCTTAGTAGGCATCAAAGGTAGCCCCCTAACAAAGTCCATAGTAATCCTTTCCCACTTCTAGAGTGCAATCTTTACTGGTAGAAGCAATCCTGAAGGCAACTAATGCTCCGCCTTCACCTTTTGAAAACCAAGCATTTACTTACGAACTCCATAACCTTGCGCTTAAGTCCAAGCCACCAATAAAGCTCACTGAAATTCCGATACATCTTGTTTCCACCAGGATGTATAACATAGGGACTGTTATGTGCTTCCTGTAGAATAGACTGCCTTAGATCATCGTCCTTTGGTATACACATTCTCCCACGGAAACACAACACTCATTCACTATTTATCCCAAAGTGTGACGTCTCCTCATTCTCTACTTGTCTATTACGAGCACCCAAAGTCTCATCCACTAATTGCTTACTCCTTATCTGCTCAACCCACACTAGCTTTACTTGAAGCTCAGCTAACAAGCTACCATCCTCTAACAAACTTAAACGAGTGAGCATAGCCCTTAAGTCCAACTTAACCTTACGACTCAACGCGTCAGCTACCACATTTGCTTTGCCAGGGTGGTATTCAATTGTACAATCATAATCCTTCAATAATTCTACCCACCTACGCTACCTAAGGTTTAGCTCCTTTTGGTTAATGAGGTACTTCAAACTCTTATGATCTGAATAAATTATGCATTTCTCTCCGTATAAATAATGCCTCCATATTTTTAGCGCGAAGACCACCGTGGCTAGTTCCAAGTCATGGTTTGGGTAATTCACCTCGTGAGTCTTAAGTTGCCATGACGCATACGCAACCACCTTTCCTTCTTGCATAATACAAAGCCCAAACCCACCTGCGACACGTTACTAAAAACCGTAAACTCCTTCCCAGGCTCTGGCTGAATCAACACAGAGGCTTCAGTTAGGACCTTCTTAAGCTTTCCAAAACTCTCTTGCTACTTGTCCGTCCATTCGAACGGTACCCCCTTCCTTAACAACTTAGTTAACGGTGTAGCAATTAATGAAAAGCCCTCAACAAACCGCCTATAGTACCCTGCCAAGCCTAGAAAACTTTAGATTTCTGACACTGACTTGGGTGTTTTCCAATCTAACACTGCTTCAATTTTCCGGGATCCACCTTAATCCCCTCAGCTGACACCACATGCCCTAGAAAAGTAACCTCCTTTAGCCAAAATTCACACTTACTGAATTTGGAATATAGCTGCTTCTCCCTTAAAGTCTACAACACAATCCTTAAGTGTGCATCGTGCTCATCCTCATCTCTTGAGTACACTAAAATGTCATCTATAAAAACTACCACAAACCGATCCAGGTAGGGTTGGAAGACCCGATTCATGAGATCCATGAAAGTGGCAGGTGCGTTCGTCAACCCGAATGGCATCACTAAGAATTCGTATTGCCCATAACGAGTTCTGAAAGTCATCTTATAAACATCCGTTTTATTAACCCTCAATTGGTGATACCCCGAACGAGATCAATCTTCGAGAAAATAGAAGCTCCCCTAAACTGATCAAAAAGGTCATCAATTCTTGGCAGAGGGTACTTGTTTTTAATAGTTAACTTGTTCAACTGTCGGTAGTTGATGCACATTCGCAACGTCCCATCTTTCTTCTTTATGAATAACACCGGTGCTCCCCACGGAGACACACTTGGTCGAATGAATCCTCGATCCTACAATTCCTGAATATACGCCTTAAGTTTTACCAACTCTTTCGGTGCCATCTGATAAGGGGCGATGGACACCGGAGTCGTACCAGGTACTAACTCGATTCCAAATTCTACTAATCTGCTAGTCGGCAACCCTGGAAGCTCCTTGGGAAAAACATCAAGAAATTCCTTAACTATTCTCAACTCCTTAACAGTAGGGCTCTTAACCTCCGTATCGCTAATATAAGCCAAATGGGCTTCGCATCCCTTTCGTACCAACTTCTCAGCCATTAATGTCTAAATCATATTCGACAGATAATTCTGGCATTCCTCAATCATGACCACCTTCTTATCCTCCATCGTTTTTAACACCATTCACTTTGCAGCACAATCCAAGGTGGCTCGGTGTTTCACAAGCCAATCCATACCCAAGATTAAATCAAACTCGCTAAACGACAGTTTTTTCAAATCCGCTAAAAAGGTAACCCTTTTGACTACTAAGGGTACCTCCCTAAACAACTTATTCACTCTTACTTACTGACCTAATAGACTTACCACAGTAATCTCATTCATAGTAATTTCAAACATATCACCCAAAGGTTCAGTCATATTGCAGGCAACATATGAATGCGTCAATCCAATATCAATCAATGTAGTGCAAGATAACTCATGTATAAAGAATATACTCGTTATCACATTTGGGGCATTCCCGTCTTCTCGGTGATGAGCAGCATAAACCAAAGCTGGCTATTTCGCCTCAGCATGGCCTGCATTTCTGACTGGTGCTCCACATCCATGTCTAATACCGTTACCACCCCTAGCCTGCCCTCGAGCCCTTGGCGGTAGCTGACCACCCCTTGGTGGCTGAACACCACCTCGGCCCACGCCTGGCACCTGAGCTGGCTTTCTAGGGCAATACTTAATCCTATGCTCCATAGATCCACAAGCTAGACAAGCTCCCGTCCTCTTCCAACACTGGCCTACATGACCTTTCCCACAATCAGCACAAGTTGGCACCCCTGGATTAACAGCAAAGGCCATTGTTCTCACTGGCCTATTAACTTTGGCCCTAGCCCTAAGCCTTTGTCCCACACCAGGAGTCTCAACTTCTCTTTTATTCTTACCCCTTTCTTTTTCTCAATTTAAGCGCTCAGTGCGCTTCACCTCCTCCGCTATCTTTGCTTTCTCCACCAACTCCGAGAAAACTTACCCCTTTGTGGAGATATCAATACTCTGAGGCTATACCTAAGACCGTCATCAAACCTAACGCAATGCTCATAGTCCGTTGCCACTATAGCTCTTGCATACCTACTAAGGCGTAGAAATTTCACCTCATACTCCGCCACAGATTTGTTTCCCTAAGTCAAGTTCAGGAACTCCTTCCTTCTAGCATCCACATAACTCGCACCCATATACTTTCTTTGAAACGCAGTTTTGAAAAACTCCCAAGTGACCTGCTCAGGTTGGGTGCCCTCTTTCACAGTCAGCCACCACTGGTAAGCTTCTTCCCTAAATAGTGACACTGCCCCATTCAAATTTTGTTCAGGTGAACAGTCCAAGTCTTCCATTATCCTTTCAGTGGTCTCGAATTAGTATTCAGCCACGTTAGGAGCCACACCAACCACGCCCTTGAAGATTTCGGCCCCATTTGATTGAAGTTGCTCCGGAATGGACCCCCGATTTCTCGTGCCATTATTGGGCCCCGTAACCCTTTCCAAATTCCTCAGTATTGCCTACGACAATGCATCTTCCCCTGCAGCCCGGTTATATGGTCCAGTCCTAGCCACGGGTGAGGCTGGAGCCCCTTCTACCCCAACATTGGGTATATAGCCCAATACCGACGATTCAACCCTAACACTTTCACGGTCATGGCCACGGCCTCTAGCACCTCTTCTAACACTCATTGTTGATTCACGTATTATCTGGATTAGAAATTTTATGAAGTTTTAGTTAGTTTTAATAATTAAACCGATGTTTTATGAAAGTATTAAAAAGAAGGTTTTTTTTTGTAAACCCTCTACAGTTTCAAGGTCCTACGGGCTTCAATTTCAATCTAAAATCCTTAGTACAATCATCTAAAGTAGCCCACTAACTATCTACAGTATATCAAATTAAACAAGCTTAATAGTAAAAGAACTTACTTGGCTCGACATCGGAAGCTCGATGTGCAGCACAGCAAGATTTTCTTCCAAAACATTGTGATCAAAATCTTTTTTCTTTTTTTAAAGAAAACAAAACCCAAATAATAAGGCCCACTTCACAGCCCGAGTTTTGCAACTTGGCTCTAATACCACTAAATGTAACACCCCAAAATCGGCCCTAATGTTATGACCGGATCCAGCGTGTCACATTGAAGTGTTTTATCGAAAACCTTGTTTTCATTGAAAACCCTTCCTTAGAACGAAAAACCTTAATTACTTAGTACAGTCTCTTTGTAGTTGCGGAAGCTTTATTTAAATCATATGATTTATGGAAACCTGACATTTAAAAATTTAGTTGCGGAAACGTAGTATTTCAAAAACCCTAATTTGAACAATAACCAGAGGGAGGGTCTTATTACAATCCAGTCTGAAATAACTTAATAAACTAGAAACTATATGTTTTATTCAAAACAAAAATCAAGTCCAAGTCATCTTGCTAACTAGCCACCACGGAGTCCCTCCAACTGTCGATCCTCCTACTGAGCATCACCTGAGAAAAATAAAAGAGGGGGTGAGTTTTCAAAAACTCAGTGTGTACAACCCTCAAAGAGTCCTAAGCAAACATCAATCACCATAATGTCATACATGCAATGCTGTGCAACCCACCCCAATAATCCAACCGCTACACACCAACTCCGTCCCCTGGTACACATCATGTGGGGATATAAATATCGACCCACCCATCTGATACACATCAATGGTAGCACATTGCGGTACTACCTTCATTACAACAAGCTGCTAATCACATATTGGGATTAATAGCCGTTGGTGGATCCACGGTTGTCAAGCAACCATGCGATCCTCATATACTTCATCCGTTCCATAATTCCTAACCCATATGCAACCTAAACAGAATATCATATGAATGCAGCATGTAACATTCGTAAATCTTACCTTCAACACATAGGGGTATTTTAGTCATTTTTCTCCCTTAGGGGCATTTCTGTAATTTCTCTTTATTATGGGTTTATTACTTACCTTGGCCCGTTAACAAGTCCTTGTTGGTTAAAGTGAACAGATACTATGCACCAGGTAGGCTTCCAGAGAAAAGGAGGTGAGTCATTAAGACTGCTTAAGTACCAAGCTCTCCCTAGATCCAATCCTAGACATGCATATACCCATTGCCACACTTTAACCCTATGACTTGTCCACAGTCACGATTAATTAATTAATTAAGTTTTATGTTTGTTTAATCAGTTATCAGATACTAGGCCCAAAACCCCTTACAAAGCCCAAACAAGTCACATACATGCATATGGCCCACAAGGCCCAATATCATTCATATGGCCCATTAGGCCCTAAATCACATTCGTATGGCCCATTAGGCCCAAATCACATTCATAGTCATGCTTTCATACTATTTCTCATCACTTAGTATCAAATTGCCAATTTTGCCTATTTTGGGCCTTATAGCCCATCGGCCCATTTAGCCCATTCTAGCCCGGTTGGCCAATACACGGCCCAAATCCATGGTATCACTCATGGGGCCTCTGATAACCTATAGGTTTCCCCTTGCGAGTGTTCGCGCACTCACAAGTCTATTGTACCAAAATTTTAACTTTTCGACATTTCGGCTTTTCAGCATTTCGGGATTTACCAATCTACTGTGTGTGTGCAGTGTATGTACACACCTGGTAATAAAGCATGCTGCAATCTCCCTAGCCACAAACCTACAGTCGATGTCACTCAATGATTAATCACACATACTTATCGAATACTTTTACCAAAAGCCAAAATCTCACCTTAACCTTCCCTGAAACACCAAGCCTTAATAGCTTTTCCTTGATCACTAATCACGAGTACTTCCCAGATCTACATTAACCTTTATCGTTAAAAAACATAATGGGTGACTTATATCCAACATAAGTCACCCTTCCCTACTAAGGCCCATACGGCCAATCCTTACCAAAGTGAAGAACACTTACTAAAGTCCCAACACCTAAAGAGCAAATCGGCAGAGATCCAAAAGACTAAGATTCGATACTAATCCCCTACCAAAACTGATTTAGCAAGAGTAAGGGACAGGAGTAATCAATACTAGCAAAAACCGACTGAAAGAGCAAGTACTTACACTAGAATCGGCCAAAGTACAAGGAGTAGTGGCGGCACAGAAGGTATTCGACTTTTGAGATTTGTATGGTGAAAAAGGTTATTCGGTACAAAGAAGAAGAGAAGAAAGAATCGGCTAAACCAAAGGTGAGTCAAAAGAGAATTGAGAAGAGAAAGGCAAACAAAGAGAAAGGAATTCGGCTTCTAAGCACTTAGACTAAAACGTGTTTTGGCAACACAGAATGAAGAATTCGGCTAAAGGAGGGGAAATAGTTTCGGCACCTACAAATATAACAGTCGAATTTCCTATCCCCAACTTCTCAATTCGGCTTCACCTTTCTACACATCTTTCATCCCCTAATTTTTTTCCCTGATAACTCATTAATCCCTTCCTTAAATTTCTCCTCTTATCACTCCCCACAGAGTTCATATCCAATGCCACCACAGACCATCTATAGAGCAAAAATAAATCCTCCTTTTGAGCAATGAGGGATTCAAACCCCAAACCTCATTGTCATGCATGTAACGCCACCTCCAGGCCCCACATGTGACGCCACTTGCCACTCTAACACAAGGCTTTTTGTGTCCAAATCCTCCTTTATTTGTTTAAAAACTAATCCACTAGCCAACAAGGTTCTTTTCGTTAATAAACTATAATTTCCTTCACCCCTAAGTTTGAACCCCAAAACTAACCCAGGCCTATTAACACATAATTAGCACTCAACTAGGAATATTAAGCACACATTTTATCAAAACCGAAATAATAAGAAAGTTCAGGATTTTGGGGCGTTACAAAAGGTACACTTTACTTATTTAGCATTGATAGTGGAAGTTGTGCTAACATTGTGAGCAGCTACCTTATGGATTCTCTTCCTTTGCTATGTAGCAAACACCCGAAACCATACCATCTTCAATGGCTTAACGAAGGTTCGGAGGTCCGTGTGGTAAAACAGTGCTTGATCACTTTTAAACTTGGGAGTTACATTGATGATGTTTGGTGTGATGTCATTCCCATGCATGCCACCCACTTGTTACTTAGTAGACCATGGCAGTACGATCGTGATGTTATTCACTATGGTAAATTAAATCAATATTCTTTTATTTTTCGTGGGAAGAAGTACACTTTCACCCCTTTAAATCTGAAAGATATTCAAAAAAAGCTGAGAGAAAAGAGGTCTCTAGTGAAAAAAGCCAAATTAATGATGACCCAGTGGTGAGTGCATCCTCTTGTGAGAAAAAAAGAGAGGTTCATAATTTTTATGCGAGTGGAAAAGATGTACGACGAGCCTTAATTACTAAACAGCCTTGCATTATTATTCGATTTAGGCAAAATTGTTTATCTTTGACTAACCTTCATAGCTCTTTGCCTAGTGTTTTTGTGTCTCTTTTACAAGAATATGAAGATATTTTTGAATAAGCACCTAAAGGATTGCCACCTTTGAGGGGTATTGAGCATCAAATTGACTTAGTACCTGGGTCAACAATTCCAAATCGACCAGCTTATCAAAGCAATCCCGAGGAGACGAAGAAGTTACAAAAGCAAGTAGATGAACTTTTGGCTAAGGGACACATTCATGAAAGTTTAAGTCATTGTGCATTGCCGGTAATTTTGGTGCCAAAAAAAGATGGTGACCAATTAACCAAATTACTATTAAGTATAGACATCCTATTCTAAGGCTTGATAATATGTTTGATGAACTTTATGGTGCTTGTATCTTTAGAAAAATTGATTTAAAAAGTGGCTACCATCAAATTCGAACGAAAGAAGGGGATGAATGGAAAACAACATTTAAAACTAAGTTTGGTTTATATGAATGGTTTGACTAATGCACCTAGTACTTTCATGCGCTTGATGAACCATGTTTTGAGACCTTATTTGGGTAAATTTGTGGTAGTATATTTTGATGATATTCTGATTTACTCAACTTCTTTAGATGACCATGTTTTTCATGTTAAATCAGTTTTGGATATTTTGCAAACTGAAAAATTATTTGTGATAAACTAATCTTTTTAGGTTTTATAGTAAGTGCTCAAGGTATTCATGTCGATGAGGAAAAAGTAAAGGCAATTAGAGAGTGGCCCACTCCTAAATCAATTACCGAGGTGAGATTTTTCCATGGTTTGCAAGTTTTTATAGACGTTTTGTGAAGGATTTCTCCACCATTGCTGCTCCATTAACTGAGATTATTAAAAAAATCTGTGGGTTTTTAGTGGGGAGAAGTTTAGGAAAAGGCTTTTCAAACTTTAAAGGATAAGTTATGTTCTGCTCCGATTATTAAATTACCTGATTTTTCTAATACTTTCAAACTTGAATGTGATGCTTCAGGTATTGGAATTGGTGTCGTGTTGATGCAAGAAAAAAGGCCAATTGCATATTTTAGTGAAAAACTGACAGGGGCACAATTAAACTACTCAACTTATGATAAGGAGTTGCTGGCATTAGTTTGAGCTCTACAAGTTTGGCAACATTACTTGCTGCCAAATGAGTTCGTTATCCATACAGATCATGAATCCCTAAAATGTTTAAAGGGATAAGATGGGTTTCTTTTTTGCCTAAACAGGTTATGTGTTCCACAATGTTCTATGAGGGAGTTATTAATTCGTGAGGCATATAGTAGAGGCCTAATGGGACACTTCGGTGTCGCCAAGACACTAGATATTCTACATGAACATTTTTATTGGCCGTACATGAAAAAGGATGTTGAAAAGGTATGTTCTAATTGTATTACTTGTAAACAAGCAAAATCTAAGGTAATGCCTCATGGACTTTATACTCCTTTGCCGGTTTCTTCTTCGCCATGGGTAGACTTATCCATAGATTTCATTCTTGGTTTACCACCAACCAAAAAGGTTCGAGATAGTATCTTTGTTATTGTTGATAGGTTTTCAAAGATGGCTCACTTCATTCCTTGTCACAAAACGGATGACGCTACAAATGTGGATGACTTATTCTTTCGAGCAGTGGTGTGCCTATATGGGATACCTCGCATCATTGTATCGAACAGAGACGTAAAGTTCTTAAGCCACTTTTGGAAAGTATTGTGGGGTAAGCTTGGTACTAAATTATTATATTCTACTACATGTCACCCCCAAACCGATGGACAAACTGAGGTAGTCAATCGAGTCTTAGGTGCTTTACTACGAGCTGTTGTAGGTAAGAACCTTAAAAGTTGGGAAGAATGTTTGCCATTTGTTGAGTTTGCATATAACCGATCTATTCAATCTACAACTGCATATTCCCTATTTGAACTTGTTTATTGTTTTAATCCACTAACTATACTTGATCTTGTACTATTGCCTATAGAAAACATTTCTAGTTTAGATGGTGAGAAGAAAGCTGAATTGGTGAAATCCATGCATTCGAAAGCAAGACAATGAATCGCCAAAACAAATGAAATAACTGCCAACAAAGCTAACAAGGGGCGCAAGCAAATTATCTTTGAGCACTGTGACTAGGGTTGGGTCCACATTAGAAAAGACCGATTTTCAACTAAACGCAAAACAGAATTGGACCCACGTGGTGATGGACCTTTTCAAGTACTCAAACGCATTAATGACAATGCATATCAAATTAACCTTCCCGGTGAGTATAATGTTAGTGCCACTTTTAATGTTGCTGACCTTTTTCCTTTTGCCAATACAGATTCGAGGACGAATCCTTTTGTGGAATGGGGAATGATACGAGAAACTCAGCCCAATTCAAAGGCCATAATAGAGATGAGTTTAGTTTCCCTCAAGGCCCAATTACGAGATCCATATCTAAACAGATAAAGTCAAAACTCAACTTAGTGGTTCAAGACTTTATCACGAAAAAAATTCGAGAAAAAGAGTTGAAGTTTCAAGACAATGAATTCTGAAGTAATGATGAATTAGAAGAGACTAATTATGTTTGTGGGCCTAAACTCTCAATCTATGATTACAAGCCCATGTGGAAAATGCTAAAATCCTTAGGCATTTCACTTCAAGAACCCCAATTAATCTCACAAGCCTAGACGTTTCATATTGGGTTTAAGTTTTAGGCTTAATTTTTATTATATATGAGCACAATATTTTATTTATCAACTCTTATTATTTTATTATTATTTTATTCTGAATTTTTGATAATTATTAAGTATTTTAAGTTATTTAGGAATTTTATATTAACAAGAAAGTTTAGTTTAAATCTACTTATTGTTTAGATTAAATTAGAATTCTAGTATACTTAGGAATTTTATTTAGATTTATTTATTTAGCCTATATATAGGCCTTTGCATTGTACACAATACATACAATTCATTATTATTCTATTTCTCTTTTGAGTTATAAATTCTCCCTGGGTTTTTCTTTTCAAGAATTTCTCTTGAGTTTCTTTTAGAAGAGTTTTTACAATCTTTTTAGATTGTGGGGATCATCTTCAAAGTTTTTCTTGCCAAGGTTTTTATCTTAGAGGGGAAATTAGAGCCGCTTGAAGGGGGTTGTGGATTCTTTGTGTTTTCAAGGCTGCTTAGGACTTCTATACGCCACGTTCTATCTTTCCATTTATCTTCTTTATTCGCTTCCTTAATCTTTGATTTATTATTTTATTTTAGTTATTTGTTTTTAATTGTTTTATCTAACTTGGATTTAATTTCGTTTCAAGTTGTGCCAAAAATTCAAGTTTCTTTCTGAATGTCTAGAGCCCTAAGTCAAATCCGTGACTTTGACAAACTTTACGATCTGCTTTCACGTTCATCCTTCCCATCCTTTATCAGCATTTATTACACAAATTGACATTTCTTTACAATTTAGTTCAAATATCACCTTTCATGGCAATTTACCATCAATTAACTCACAAAAAATTATACCTATACAAACTAAACACATGATTATTTAACCATATAAATACCATATGAACTTACCTAGTTAAAACAACAAGCAAATTGAATTTTCAAGGAATAATCGACAATTTTGGCTTTTTCCCGATTATTTTTTATTTGACCTAATTCTTGATCTATTCAGTTATTTTAGACAATTCATCAATACCAAAAATTTTTATATCATTCCATGATATGCATAAACCTATTTAATTCTATTTTTTTAATGTCCCTTAAGTTTTTCATTTTATTTAATAAATAACAATATCTTTTAATTTTGAGCTTCAATTTGAAAATAGACCTTAGTCACATCCCTTAGGGACCCTATACTATCTATTATTATGGAACTTTCACATCAATTTCACAATTTAGTCACTTTAGTCCTTATGTACAAAAACTAACAGTAAACTTTTCAATTTAATCTTTTTTCATATTTAAGCTTAAAATCTATCAATTTAACACCAATTTATTCAAGAAATCATCAATGACAACTTCCAAAAACTATAAAAGTTGTGCAAATTGGTACATATGCTAGCTAAATCAAACTTTTATGACCTCAAAAACATAAAAATTACAATAAAAGGACTTAGAAAAGCTTACCAATTGATGACCGAATGCTAAATCTTCAAAAATGACTTTTTCTTTAGGTTTTCAGACTTGGCTCATTTGAAGAAGAAGAAAAGATGAGCATCCTCACTTATTTTTGTTATTTATACCTTAATTAATTCCTTAATCAATTAATTAACTTAAATTAATCAAGATTTATTAACTAAATCTTTCATTAAACAAAATAAATGGATTCTTCCATCACAAAACACTAACATATATTACAAAATGGTTTGTTTACCATTTTGGATCTTTGATTAATTGTTATTTAAGTCCCTAAGTCTTTGGCCAATTAAAAACTTATAGCGATAAGACTTTTACAATTTAGTCTCTATACTTCAATTAAGCAATTAATAGACAAAATTACCAGACTGAACTCTAATATTTTTTTGTATCAACATCGTAAATATTTATATGTAATATTTATAAAATTATTTTATGAAAATGGAATTCCAAAACCATCTTTTCCGGCACCACTAAAAATCAGGCTATTACAACTCTTCACTGCTTAAGGAATTTCGTCCTCGAAATTTACTTGAGAAAAAATGAGGGTATTACGAATTCATAGTTTCTTTCGACTCCCCCGTCACCTCTTTTGTACCGTGACGATGCCACATTACTTTCATTAGAGCCACCCATTTATTTCTTAGTTCTTTTACTTCCCGAGCTAAAACCTTAACCGAATATTCACCATACATCAAATTACGCTGTAACAACTATACACAATAAAACAATCTAACAATATCAATAATTCTTAATAACAATTATTTCAACAACATTAACACTAACTTACTTCAATGGCAATACATAAAACATCTTAAACATTTAATTTCCCAATATATAATATTGATAACGAAAACTAATCCATTTATCATACCACTAATTTATGTATGATGGAAAAAAAAAACACTTTAACTGATTAGTTGAGTTATTGATGTTTTACGTATAGTGGAATGTTTCTAAAAGGATTACAAATGAAAATATTTTAAGGGAGTTGAATTTTGAATGAATTTTTACATTCCTTTTTTAATGAAACCAAACAAAAAGAGAAAGGGTTTAGGCCAACTTAAAGTTGACACCCATAGATCGCTTCCTGTTTCATCATGTCACAAGATTGTTAAGAAATTGTTAGCAATATTGTAACACCTAAGCTGATGTCTTTACAGCTTGAACTGTCTTTACAGCATGAATTTATTGCACAATATACTTTGCACGTCTTCACAAAATGATTGCTCAATAAATCTTGCATATACTATTAAAAGAAAAACTCAACAATTGTAAAAACATATTTTAAAAGTAAATTTTAGGTACACTTAAAATGAAAAATAACATTTTATTTTGTTATTTATTAAAACTAAAAACCCATAAATACAAGTATAGTTTTTTTTTGAAGAAAATAGAAAAAGAAATAAGAATACTTCATGGATACTCAATTCTTTTGGTGTACCTGTAAACCGAAAGAAGTGGATAGCTATATAGGTAGCTCACAAGTCACAATCTGGAATTCCAGAACATAGTAAACAATTTTCATTAATTTATATAATCTACAACTAGGTCATGCATTAATTGCACATAAAATCTCAGTAAAATTTTGACGGTCCACACACCATTACACATCAATTCAACAAAGTACACTTATTTTTTTATTAACCAAATTTCCATTAAAAAAAGTGCCCTCTCTACATATACAAAAAAAGAGAAAGAAAAAAAAAAGAACAGAAAAAGTGCTACTAGGGGGATTCGTCACTAATAGATGCTCCCATCATGCACACCACAGACACCAATGGTCAATATTTGCTAAGCCAATACCAAAATCTGATCAAATCCCCCTCCCCCAAAATCCCCACTTTCAAATTCTTCAAATCCAAGATAACCCTACAATGCAAAGGGTCATAATAGCAAAAGTGAAGAAAAAGTTTATATTCTTTATGAAAAGACCCACAGCATTGCTTTGATCATTGAAGCCGGTTGCTGTTGTCCCTGTTGGACCTAAGGTTGTCCCTGCACCACCAAACACTGTGCTTGGAGTCCCTGTGCTTGAGCCAGTGGTGGTTGGTGTGCCGGTGGTTGTCCCAGTTGGTGTGGTCATGCCTGTGCTACTGCAAATTAAAAAAAAAAAAGTAAACCGTGGTTGATCTAAAAGGGAATCAATCTTGCTGTGAAAGCAAATTGGTAACATGACAAAATGTCCAACAAGAAGGAATTAGTAAAGTTTAAAAAAAGACAACTAACTTTTACAAATTTCAACATCATGGCAGCTCATTTTGCTGTTTCAACAAAGATGCTTTTTCAAGAAATCAAAGAAAGATAACATCAGAGAATAGTTTATGAAAAAGTTTTTTTTTTTTTTGTTAAAAAAAGGTTCACTGAAATATATTAGAAAGGAAACTTCCATGGATGTAAATGTGATTCAATAAGCTGAAAGGTTTAATCTTAATGCTAAACTGGGTTGGTTCAAGTAGTTGTTCAAGTACTTGTTAACACCCTGGCTAGCATTAGCAATAATTTCATTTTATAGATGATTTGTAAGTATACTTTCAGTCCTTCGGCATAAAGTTTGATCTTAATAAGCATACCTAGAGGGAAAGCTGCAAGTAGAAGCAATATCTGCAAATCACAAAGAAAAGTTAGAGAAAGTTCAAAATGGAAGGAAATAAAGAAACAAAGCAAGGGCTTAAGGGAGTTACTTGAAGGAGGATCGGCACTAACAGTAGCAGTGCCTGAAAAATCACAGCTTCCTTGTGCTTGACCTTTCTTTTGGAAATAACTATTGACAGCATAGTTGCAGTGATCTTTCACAGTGTTGGGGTTATAGCAACCACCTTTTTGTAGAATTGCAGAACAATCAGCTCCAGCTCCACAAGCATAATCCAGGGTCTTTTGAAGAGCTTGATCCCCTAACCCATCTCTACATAAGCAATAAGTAGCACCTACACATACACAACACACAAAAATATGTCAACTTTTTAACAAACTAACAAAAAAAACCCCATCTCTGAAATCTTGAGTTATGGTGACTCAAGTTGAAAAAAGAAGGGAAAAACACCAAAAAAGAAGCAAAGAACTTACTTGAATGGCCAGTCATGGCTAAGAACATGAGTAGGGAGATTAAAAGAGACATGATCGATGATGATGCAGAGATTTAGAGAGGAAAAATAAAGAGAAACCAAAGACAGCACAAGAGAAAATGGAGAGTTCTAGACAGAATATTAAGAGAAAAAAAAAAAGAAAAGAAAACGGTACGACGGTGGGTAGAGGTAGTGACTTACTGGTGATAATGGTATGGTGGGTATATGATATGATATATAAGCCTCTTTTTATTACAATAGTAAGCCTTAAAAATAAATACACCCTAAGTGCTGCTGTGGGAAACTGAGCAAAACAAGACTTTAAAAAAAAGGGGGTTTTGTCATGTATTTGAGTGTTAAATATTCATTAATATGAATTTACAGAAGCATTGTTTTCAGATTCTCAAACGGTCATAAACTCAAGTGAAGGTGAAGGATTAACCGCATCAACAGGTTTAGGTTAGGAAGAAGGGAACTGTGAAAGTGGAGGAGTAAGAGAGGGTCCTACTTTTGGGATCCATTTATCAATGTGCTGTCACCACTCTGTGCTATTCATATTCTTTCCCTTTTATTTTATTTTTTAAAATTATATAAAACAGATCTTAATTTTATAATGTGTACAATTATAGCAGTTTATTTTCATTGATTATAGATGCCTAAGTTTTCTTTCTAATTATGCTCTACTCCTTACATTCAACACCAAAAATAAAATATTTTAAAATTTATTCTCTATTTTAATCTCAATTATTTAGTTTCTCTTCAAGTCTTGTCAACGCCTTATATTAAAGTGGATTATGTAGTATTTTAAAAATAAAAAAATTTAATTCAATCATCAATATTACATATATGGCAAGTCAAATAAACAAATAAAAAATTTTGAATTTGAGATTGTAAGATTTTTTATTTTGGTTATGTTAGAAGTGGACTGTTCCACAGATTTTTATGTCAAGTTCGATAATAAAATTATTGTTTTAGTTAATATTTCTATTAAATTTTTTTAAAGATTAATAGTTAATTTTAACTAAAAATAATAATTAGTAAATTGATAAAATATATAAATGTTGATAATTTGATGTACCATTATGATTAAAAAATTAATTAATATATATAAGTAATATATAACCTTGTAATGTACACAAACAATATAAAGTTGTTTATACAGAAATTTTCAATAAATGAAAAAAAAATATAACTATTAAATATTAAATTTAAAATAATATAAAAAATTTAAATATATATATGGGTGAGTCTAAGATGGGTTTGAGTTAGCCATTTCAAATATGAATTAATTTGGGCAAAATTTTAAGTTCATATTTCGAGTTAAGCCAAGCTTGAGCAAATATAAAATTTTAAGCCCAATATATGAACACATCTAAAGACAACATAGTTGCGATTTGAGGGTCAGTTTATTTGTAACACCCCGAAATTTTGAATGTATGTCGTTAAGTTTTGTCAATAATTAACAATTTGCTTTAGTGGTTAATGTTTTACTTGCACATTTGAAATCGGGGGTTCAAGTCTTTCTTTTTGAATTTTGCTATTTATTTTGGTTTAACCCCAACTCTTGTTTTCTCAACTTAAGTTTAATTTGATGCGATTTTGTGTTAAGAATGAGTCTGCTGGTTCAATGGTTAAGCATTTGATTATTTCCGGCCTTGAGTTTGAGTTTCTGCGTACGCATTGAAATAGTATTTTTGCACTTTCTAGTAATTAGTTTTATTTTTAAAGTAATTTAGTTTCTCTCAAAATCTGTTTTTCTTCGACGTTCTTCTTCTCTAGGTTCTGGTTACTGTTTTTCTTCTTCTTCTTCTTCTTCTTCTTCTTCTTCTTCTCACTTTTGCTTTTCTTTTTACTTGTCACCGTGATTTTGCTATCGAATTAAATTGAAGGTTCTACGTTGTTCATTGTTCAATTGAAGGGGTTCTTCATAAGTTATTCTTGTTGTCTACTTCTAATTCACGAGGTTCCGTCTGTTCTATTTGAGATTGAGTATTCATGTTTATTACTTCAAATTTCTTAATAATTACTTCAGTTGTTTCTTTTTAAGCGAAGGTGTCGAGAAGAGTATTCCTCCAGCGATTTAGTTTCAGTCTGTGACTGTTTGTTTATCGGTAAGCATTAGTATGTTTTAGGGAAGTTTTGCGTCGAAGTTTTCAACATAGACAATTGAACACTATTTTGTGTGATTTGTCTTGATTAAAATTGTGAATTGAGCAATTGGTTGTTGATTTAGGATTTGAGATCACTTATATCGTTTCTACATCGAAACTCTATTAGGTCTGAAACAGAAAACCAAAATTTCTGCAAATTTTGATTGCCGAAAAATATGGCGGTCGACGTCACACGGCCGTGTGTGAGGCTATGTAACTCACTGTTTATAAATTAGAGTCACACAGGCCAGGGATATGGGCCTGTGTTCAGGCTATGTAACTCACTGTTTGTGAATTAGAGTCACACAGGCTATAGACATGAGCGTTTGTCCAGGCTGTGTGAGATATATTTAGAGTTTTAAGTCACACGGGCATGCGTGTAGTCGTGTGCTAGACCGTGTAAGTCACTATTTTGATCCACATAGTTGTGTGCCTGGCCGTTTGTGACATAAAAAGGGCCACACGGGCATGTGCCAGGCCATGTAAGTCTACATAAGCAAGTGGGCCAAAGTACTGAAATTTTTCTTTAAAGTCGTAAGCATCGTTCGACTAAAATGTAGGCCTTCTGTAGGGTCTGTATGATCTGAATTAGACCGTATAAGTCGTTATCCAATGATTTGAGATTGAGTAATTGATTATCATAACGTATACTGAATGCGATGATTGTTAATGATATTGATCTATACTATCTAATTATGAACTGTATCTGGATAACTGTGTGTATGTCCTTGATATTTGACATCTATAATCTGCATCTGCATTGGGTGGAAATTGTGTAAAAGAGGAAGTGATCTGTTCTGGTTCAGTGGTTAAGCCACAATCTATATATGAATCTGGTGTTTTATCGCAATCTGATCTGGCAGTTAGTCTACAATCATGTTGAACATGTCGTACTGACACTATATGGTGTGTAGGGCTGGATGGGTATTAAATACCTTTTATGGTGTGTTGGGTTGATCGGAGATAGTGTGTAACGGATAGGGTAGGAAAAATACATCTGTTTTTTTATATGTTCTCTATCTAAATTTGGATTGTTCTGTCTTCCGTCTGATCTATTGAGACTGTACTAAATATCCTCTAATTCTGATTTTGAACACAAATTTGGGAATTTACTGTTATATTTATGATTCTGTTTGAATTTATATCTGTTACACACATTGAGTTATCAACTCATTTTGTCTGTTGACTGAATTACAGGTAACTCACAGTCTTGATCGGGTCAGTGTAGTGGAATCTCGGTCATTCTGCTTTATCATCTTTATGTTATCAGTATTTTTAGTATTTTCTTCGTATTATGACTTTTAAGACTATTTTTTTATCGACTGGGTTTATGATCGTTTATAATTTGTTAGACAGTTTCGAACTGTTTCAAACTACGTTTATAAAAGATGATTTTTCTTAAAAATGTTTAATGTAACTCTTTAAACTTGGTCTTAACGTGTAGACCAAGTATAGGGTGTTACATTTAGTGGTATCAAAGCTAGGTTTACAACACTTGGGTTGTATTTCTAGGCTCTTATTTTGTGTTAAAATGGATGTAAAATGAAAAACTTATTTGAGTAACTCTGAAAACTAATTTTTTTTAAAAGATAAAGCCTCTAGCATTGAACCTGTAAGTACTTCTGCTTTAGTTATACTATTTAGCTAGAAAATACTTTAGTAACTAAATTTGTTAGTTTCAGATAAAAGCTATACTATGAATTGTAAAAAAAGACATCTAATGAGAATTTTGAGCTGATCTGTGAACTTATGGTATTGTAGATAAGTGAGATAATGAGTTCGCGCAGTAGTCGTGGACGTGGTTCTCATGGGCGTCATAGGCGTCGAGGAAGAGCTCGAGTAGAGTCATCCTTTATGGGCAATATACCCAATCTAGAGACTAGCAAGACAGTTGGTGCTCCTACTGTCGAGACTAGGTTTTAGACTCCGATAGCCAGGTATGACGTGTTGTCCTAAGCTATGTTGCGTATGTTAGAGAGAGTCACCGGGACCCGCTCTGGATCTGGTGGTTGAGGGTCGGTTACCGAACGACTCCGGTCGAATGATGCTGTGTTATTTAGGGGTTTCAATAGAGTCGTCCCTACAATGGCTGAGTACTAATTGGAAGCCATTAAATGCATTATGAATGACATTGACTGCACTCCTGCTCAAAAATTGAGGGGTGCCGTATCTCTACTCCGAGATGAAGTGTATCAGTGGTTGTTGACGGTTGAGCAAGGCAATCAGCCCAAATAGAGTAACTCAGATTTTTCAAGAATGCTTTCCAGAGTAAGTACGTGGGAACGAGCTATGTGAAGGCTCGTAGGCGTAAGTTTATAAGCCTGGTTCAATGTGAGAGGTTTGTGGTTGAGTACGAAAGTTTCTGAGACTGAGCAAATATGCTCGAGCTTTGGTATCGATAGATTATGATAAAAGTGTGTAGCTTGAAGAGGGTTTGTGATATGACTTGCGAGTTCTGATAGCTCCTCAAAAGGAACGAGTGTTTGCAGCCTTGGTTGACAAGACGAAGATAGCGGAAGAGGTAAAGCGCACTAAGTGTGAGAGGAGAGACCGTGAAAGAGGTCAAGGTAAGGTTAAGAGGGATTCGAGTCCCTCTAGATCTATTTAGCTCCGTAAGAAATAGGCAAGGTTTGATAGGCCTCTGAGGGCCAAGACACCAACTGCACCAACTAAGATTCAGAACTGTGGTGACTGTGGGAGGCACCATCCAGGCGAGTGATGGAGGAATTTAGGAGCTTGCCTCCGATGTGGGTCAATTGAGCACCGCATTCAGGATTGCCCTTATCGATTTGATTAGGTTCTCGCTTCTGCACAGCTCCAGCTCTGGGGCCCATTCAGCCTCCGAGAGTAGCTCAACAGCCACCTAGAGGTCGTGATTTGGCCAAGGGTGGTAATGGTTCTGGTAGAGGTCGGTGAGCACTGGGTAGAGGTGTGAGTTAGATTGAGGCATGATAGCCTATTTTGGTGTACGCGACGAGGCACCGTGAGGATAAAAATGATGCAAATGTTATAGCGAGTACATTCTTTATTCATACTATTCCTTACTTTTTTCTGATTGATATTGGGTTTACACATTCATATGTATCTAGTACTATATTTGTGAAATTGGGTATTTTCGCTGAGTGTACTGCTAAAGAGATTTCTGTAATTAGTCCTTTAAGTCAGTCGGTTTGAGTTGATAAGATATATAGATAGGTTTTGTTAGAGATTAAAGGCATTGTGTTTCTGGCTAAAATTTAATAGAATTACCGTTTGGTGAGCTCGATCTAATTCTAGGAAGGGATTGACACATGTAACACCGACTCCGTTAGATTGTTCCTTTAAGAGGGATACTTTGAGAAACAGTGAGGAAAGTGAGATTATTATGATCGGTGAGCGTCAAAATTATCTCTCTAATGTGATCTTCACCCTTGTATCTAAAAAACTAGTTCGAAAAGGTTGCGAAGCATACCTAGCCTTTCTATCTGGTTTTATTTCTGCAAAGCTTTCTGTTAGAGATATCCGTAATGTGAGCGGCTTCCCAGATGTCTTTCCTGAGGAGTTGCCAGGTGTACATCCAGACATGGAGGTTGATTTCGGCATTGAACTGTTACCAGGTACTGCTCTGGTGTCCATTTCACCTTATCGCATGACACCTAAGGAGCTTTTGGAGCTAAAAGCTCAACTTTAGGAACTTTTTGACCGAAGGTTCATTAGATTGAGTGTAACACCCTTAGTCCGTATCTGTCACCGAATTAGGGCCACAGAGTGTTACTAGAGTGTAACATCATACAATGAACATTTAGTTAACATTAACAATTCATCACATAAATCATAGCAACATCAACTAAAATCATACATACGGTCCCTTTTACGAGCCCTCGAGGCTCTAAAAAGACATTAGAAATGAATCGGGACTAAATAAAAAACATATGAAAATTTACAAAAAAAGTTAAAAATTTTCAAACTGCAGAAGTCACGTGGCCAAGAGACATGCCCGTGCTTTAGGCTGTGTGGGCATTCGAAATAGGGACACACGGCTGTGTTCGTACCCGTGTAACTAACTAACTTGGGCCACACGGCAAAGCCACACGCCTGTGTGCCAGGCCATGTGTTAGGCCATGTAATGCCTGCCTTGTAAGCCTTTGAAAGCAGTAGGGGACACATGGTCATGTCGCTTGGCTGTGTGGCACACACGGTTGAGACACAAGCCCATGTCTCTGCCCGTGTGGACAAAAATTAGGTAATTTTCAAGCCTTTTTTCTTACCCAAATTCATACCACTTATATAAGCCAAAAACACCTATAATCAAGCACCCAAAACTCATTTAACATATGCAAAATTCAAACTTAAATAACCTAAAACTAACCATACAACCAATATGCCAAAATGACACATCAACTTCTACAATCAAATTTATCTAAACAATTATCCAATTCATTCATGTCCAAATCATACCAATTGGACAACCATAAAGCCACATTTGACATATTGTTCATACACCAAAATATATACGCAATAAGTACCATTATTATTATTTGCATACCTATCATACATCTTACCAATTAGACCAAAACCAACTACATTCAAAGCTACCATACCATTTCCATCAACATTTTCTTACCATTAACTTAACCACACAAAATACCATATAATTTTAATTCCATACCAACTAGTTCATCAACCAAAATAACACATATACAAGCCACACATAATGGCTAAAATCATTAAACAAAATGCCGATACATGCCATTATAACCATGACTCAAAATCGTCAAAATATACCGACATAACCAATGGATAGTGTGATGGATCTCAGAAAACTTCCAATCTAAATGAGTTTTTGATTAACTAGAAGCACAAAAGAAATAACATAAAGTAAGCATATAATGCTTAGTAAGTTCGTAATTTATAAACAAAGCTTACTATTTCAATTTATAATCATAAAAACAATTTGAGATAATCTAACATGACTTGGCATTAGCCTAAGCAACAACAACCTTTCAAGTTAGATAATCACATAGCTTGGGAAATCATCTCAAAACATCATAGCTTTTGTACACACTACTTATAAGCATTCATATTTTCAAGGATATGACTAAGCATATTTCAAACATCATCAACTCATACCTTTTCATACTTTCATAGCAACACTTATTGAAGCATTTGTCGAACCTTCCCTTTTTTATACCCGTTAAACCACTAGAATAATATTGGATATGCAGGAAAATCGCATAAATGCATATGGCTAAGCATATTTCAAACATCATCAACTTATACCTTTTCATACTTTCATGTGGTCGAGACAACTACTATCTCATATCTCGTATCAATGCTCTCTCTCGAGCCATAAATGGGTCTGCTCACACAAGCTGTCAGTCAGGACATAGCTACACGATGCTGCTTATACTAGCTGTCAAGTAACCGCAACACATGCTGAAAACCCAGCCACCGGTAGGACGTACAAGACCAGCGCCCGAAACACAGTAACCCCTAATGAATCGAGCAAAAACAACTATAACAGCCCAATTTAGACCCTAAGCAGAACAGTGGTTTTGGGACCATGAATCTGAGTTAGAAAAATATTTTAAATTTTTTTCTATGTTTATTTTGTGTGAATTTATATCTGTGAAATTTTCATGATTTAATTTTATCGTTTGGGTGTCCGATTAAATAAAAGGACTTAATCGATTAAATTAAAAATTTGGTAGTTTAATGTATAAGGGTCAAATTGTTAGTGGCTTTCTAAATTGAAACATTTATGTTTCAAATAACCCTTTCGAATTAGTGATGGCCGAATGTACCCTTATTAAGCATGTTTTTTTTTATTAATTTTAAAAGGGCAAAATAGTAAAATATGAAATAATATATGAATAATAAAACATAAAAGCTTATAATATGGTTTTATAATATCATATTTTGACCAAAACTAAAACAAAAGAAAAGAGAAAGAAAAAAACCTCGTTCGGCCATTCTCAAGCTCAATCAAGGTACGAGTTTAGCTCGATTTTTTATAATTCCTACGTTTTTGAGATCGTTGCTTCGAGTACTACAAAACCCATGCTTAAATTTTTGATTTTCGTGAATATTTTGAGTTATGCCATTATTGAGAGCTTGTGATTTTTGTTGTTTGATGATGAAATATGAAAGATATGTTTTAGATTAACCTGTTTTGTATTGGAGTTTTTGATAATTTTGAGTAATTAGGACTAAATTGAAAAAATAATAATTTGAGGGACTAAAATGTGAAATAAATGAAATATATCGACTTGTATGAGTATGGGTAAAATTCGGCCCAACATGGGTATATTGAAATTTTGTATATTTTGTGTTTTGTGTAATAGAGACTAAATTGTAAAAAGTGTAAATGTTAGGGGTAAAATGGTGATTTGCCCATTTATGTGTTTTTGGACTAAATTGAATGAAAATGTGTTTGAATGAGCTTAATTTGAATATTTTTAGATCAAGAACCAAAGAAATCAGATTTGAATCGAGGTAAAACGAAAGTTGTCGACTAGCTGCCCTATTCTATTTTGTATCGTCCGAGGTAAGTTTATAAGCAAATAGACGTATTTAATTTTAATTAAATGCTCTGTATACATGCTTAAATGAAATGTATGAATTTATATATGCTATATCCGAATGTGAATAAGCTTGGCTACTATATTTTCGAATTCATTTCGATCGAGTTACGACGTTCGAAAGCCCCGTATGAACCTTAGGAATAGTTAGGATACATATGTAATGACATAGAATTCCGATATACGTGTGCGAGTAAGACCATGGCATCGATATGTGATTCCGATATATGTGTGGGAGTAAAACCCTGTCTGGGATAGTGGCATTGATATGTGATTACATGTAAGACTATGTCTGGGACGTTGGCATTGTACAATATATGTGATTATCCGAGTGTCCTATCCAATTCCGAATGGTTCATCGGGAAAAGACAAGTTGTGTTCGAATGTGTAAGATAAGATAAAAGGCCAGGTACGAATTGGCTTGTTGTATATTTAAAATAAGGTAAGTGAGTAATTTGGTACTTATTTCAAATTATGCATAATGCAATTGAAGGTTACATGTGAATTAGGTAAGTGTACTCGGCCTTGTGAATAGTATTAAAATGAGTTTAAATTATATGCATGTATGAATACATGTATTTGGCTACATAACTAAAATGCATATGAAATTATATGATGACACATGAGTTTGTGTATTTGTGTGCATGTGAACTAGGTTGATAATAATTATTTGGCTTCGAAAGTTAATTGATAATGGGATAACATGGCGATATAATCATAGGGTCAAAGTGACAAATATGAATGAATATATATATGAAATAGATTTTATAGGTTTGAATCTAAGTGTTTTATAATAATGTGTTTTGGCTTAGTTTAATTAATTGATGATATTTTTGGATTACTCATTTGCTTATGACTTAGTAAGCTATAAATAGCTTACTTTATGTATATGTGTGTTTCTATTTTATAAGCTTTGGAGTCAAGCTACCAGCTCGGGGACTGTCAGCAAAGTTTCATCACATTCTCAGCTATTTTGGTACCTTTATAAGTCAAATCTGAATTATGGCATGTATAGGTTGGGTTGCGTTTTGAAATGATGAATGATATGAAATTTAGAATTCGATATTAAAAAATATTACTAGCATTAATGTGAGTAAATTTTTGAATTATAAAATGTAATGCATATTTGTAAGAACTGTGATATGATTAGTAATACTTTATAACCCTAGTCCGGTGACGGATACGGGTTAGGGGTGTTACATTTTATTGGTATCAGAGTTACGGTTTAGTCGGTTCTAGGGCTAACATAGCGTTTGTGAGTCTACCTGTACATGCCATATTATATACTGCGATAGTGTGATGACTTCTGACATTTAACAATGTGTTTTTGATGACTTTTGACATTTAACAATGTGTTTTCATATAGTAAATAGATCCTGACAGAGCTGTAGTTGATGATGTCGAGAGTGTAGCATCTGCTCCTGCGCAAGGGACAGTGCCAGCTGATTCTCGACCGATTTTGAGTAACCAGGAAGGAGAGGCTAGACAAGCCTTTTACCAAATGATGAATGACTAGTTTACTCAGTATATCCGGACTAACCTGGCCGCACAACAACCTCCACCCCGACTAATCCATCTTCGATGCCTGCTGTACCTCAAGTAAGTGATCCGTTGAGATTATATAAGCCACCTGTTGATAAAATCAGAAAACATAGGGCCGAGTAATTTAAGGTTACTGATGATGATGATGTTGAGCGGGCTGATTTTTGGCTTGATAATACTATCTGTGCATTTGATGAGCTGTCCTATACCCCAGATGAGTGTTTGAAATATGCCATATCTTTGCTTCGAGACACAGCATATCACTGGTGGAATACTCTAGTATCAGTGGTTCTGAAAGAGTGGGTTAACTAGGAGTTTTTTCAGACTGAGTTCCGTAAGAAATATATCAGTCATAGATTTATTGACCAGAAGCGTAAAGCATTTCTAGAGTTGAAACAAGGTCGGATGACCATGACAGAGTATGAGCGAAAATTTGTGAGACTCAGTCGGTATGCCCGAGAGTGTGTTTCTACTGAAGCCATAATGTATAAAAGATTTAAAGATAGGCTGAATGAAGACATTAAACTAGTAGTTGGCATACTTAAGATAAAAGAGTTTGTAGTACTGGTTGAGCGAGCCTGTAAAGCTGAGGAGCTTGGGAAAGAGAAAAGAAAAGCTGAGTTTGAAGCTAGAGATGCACGTAAAAGAACATCCGATAAGTCATTTTAGTCGGCACCAAAGAAGTTTCGAGATGATTTCAACTGTTCTAAATCCACTTCGGGTTATTCTAGACGGGATCAGAGTAGACCACTTATGAACTTGAGAGCTACCTCAGTAGCTAGTGTGGGGAATGTTAGATTAAATCAACTCGAATGTAAACATTGCGGCAAACGACATCCTGACAATTGCAGGTTGCATGATCAGGCTTGTTTTAAATGTGGATCATTGGATCATTATATTCGTGATTGCCCAGTGTTAGCTGAAGAAAATCCAGTGCAGAATATGAGATCGGGAAATACTGCAGCTCGAGGTAGACTACCCAGAAATACAGGTAATACGAGTGGCAGTCAGAGAGGGACTAAAGATACAGTAGTTGATCTGAGGCACGTGCACCTGCCAGAGCCTATGCTATTCGCGTACGAGAGGAGGCTTCATCCCTAGATGTTATTATTGGTATATTCACTCTTTATGATACTAATGTAATTGCATTGATTGATCTTGGTTCTACTCATTTGTATGTGTGCGAGACATTAGTATTCAGTAAGACTTTGCCTGTTGAGTCTACTGAGTTTGTGATTAGAGTGTCAAATCCCTTGGGCCAGTGTGTTATGGTTGACAAAGTGTGTAAGAATTTGCCCCTTGATGGTTCGAGATTCATGTTTTCCGACTGATTTGATATTGTTGCCATTTGATGAGTTCGACATAATTTTGGGTATGAACTGGTTGACTTTGCATGATGCTCTGGTAAACTGCAAAAGAAAGACTATTGATTTACGGTGCCAGAATGATGAGAGTATTCGGATTGAATCTAATGATCTGAATGGGTTACCAACAATAATTTCTTCGATGTTAGCTTAGAAATATGTGAGAAAAGGTTGCGAAGCTTATTTTGCATATGTACTTGATAGTAAAGTGGCCGAAAGAAACATTGAACCAGTACCTGTTGTATGTGAGTATCCGGATGTGTTTCCTGAAGAATTACCGGGTTTGCCACTTATCCGAGAGGTAGAGTTTAGGTATTGAGTTAATGCCTGGGACAAGTTCGATATCCATAGCTCCGTACAGAATGGCACCTACAGAATTAAAAAAATTGAAAGCTCAGTTGCAAGAGTTGACAGATAGAGGTTTCGCGCGACCGAGTTTCTCACCTTGGGGTGCACCAGTGTTGTTTGTGAAAAAGAAAGATGGAACTATGAGAATGTGCATTTATTATAGACAGCTCAATAAGGTGACTATAAAGAATAAATATCCATTACCGTGGATTGATGATTTGTTTGATCAGTTGAAAAGGGCTACAGTGTTTTCGAAGATAGATTTGAGATCTAGCTATTATCAGTTGTGAGTTAAAGACTCCAATGTGCCAAAGACTGCATTTCGAACAAGTTATGGACACTATGAGTTTTTGGTTATGCCTTTCGGACTTACTAATACACCTGCTGTTTTTATGGATTTGATAAATAGGATCTTCAGACAGTACTTGGATCAGTTTGTGGTTGTGTTCATAGATGACACTTTGATCTACTCCTCTGATGAAACCGAACATGCCAGACATCTGAGACTTATATTACAGACTTTGCGAGATAAATAGTTGTATGCGAAATTCAGTAAATGTGAGTTCTGGTTAAGCAAAATCAATTTTCCGGGTCATGTTGTATCAGCATCAGGTATTCGGGTTGATCCGAGTAAAATTTCAGCTATACTTGATTGGAAACCCCCGAGGAATGTTTCCGAAGATCGAAGTTTTCTGGGACTTGCTGGTTACTATCGACAGTTCGTGAAAGGCTTATCTATGATTGCAGCCCCGATGACAAAACTATTACAGAAAGATGTTAAGTTTGAGTGGTCAGAAAAGTTCCAGAAAAGTTTTGATCAGTTGAAAATCCTTTTGACCGAAGCTCTAGTACTAGTTCAGACAGAATCAGGTAAAGAATTTGTTATTTATAATGATGCATCTTTAAATGGCTTGGGTTGTGTTTTGATGCAGGAAGACAAAGTTATAGCTTATACCTCGAGACAATTAAAGCCACATGAAAGGAACTATCCGACACATGACTTAGAATTGGCAGCTATTGTGTTTGCATTGAAGATATGGCGCCACTATCTGTTCGGTGAAAAATCTCATGTTTATTCTGATCACAAAAGCCTGAAATACTTGATGACTCAGAATGATTTGAATTTGAGACAAATTCGATGGTTAGAGTTACTAAAAGACTACGAGCTTGTGATTGACTACCACCCAGGAAAGGCTAATGTTGTTGCTGATGCTTTAAGCTGGAAATCACTGTTTACTTTGTGTGCAATGAATGTGCATATGGCTATGTCCGAGGATGGTTCGATAATGGCTGAATTAAAAGCAAGATCGTTATTTTTTCAACAAATTTGTGATGCCCAGAAGGTTGATAATGAGTTAATAGAAAAACAAGCTCAATGTGATTTAAATGCTTATTCAGAGTTTTGAGTTGATCCTAATGACTGTTTCAGATTCAGAAACTGAATATGTGTCTCGAGGAATTCAGAGTTGATTTAGATGATTTTGAATGAAGCTCACCGCTATCGGTTTTCTGTTCACCCAGGTAGTACGAAGATGTACAATGATCTAAAACAACTTTACTGGTGGCATGGTATGAAACGAGACATTTCTGACTTTGTTTCGAAATGCTTAGTCTGTCAACAAGTAAAAGCCGAGCATCAGGTACCTTCTGGATTGCTTCAACCGATTATGGTACTGGAGTGGAAATGGGACAGAGTTACTATGGATTTTGTACCTAGATTACCGTTGACACCGAGCAAGAAAGATGCAATCTGGGTTATCGTGGATAGATTAACTAAGCTGGCTCATTTTGTTCCGATTCGTACAGATTACTCACTTGATAAGCTAGCCGAATTGTATGTTTCTCAGATTGTGAGATTACACGGGGTGCCTATTTCTATTGTTTTAGATAGAGATCCAAGGTTTACATCGCAATTTTGGAAAAAACTGCAAGATGAACTAGATACAAAATTACATTTCAGCACTGCTTTTCATCCACTGATAGATGGTCAATCCTAGTGAACCATTCAGATACTTGAGGATGTGTTGAGATGTTGCATTCTCGAGTTTGAAGGTACATGAGAATGATACCTACCCCTGATTGAATTTGCGTATAATAATAGCTTTTAGTCGAGTATCAAGATGGAACCTTATGAAGCTTTGTACAGTCGTAAATGTCATACACCCTTGTATTGGACTAAGCTCAGTGAAAGTAAGATACACGGAGCCGATTTGATTAGAGAGACTGAACATAAGGTGAAAGTGATTCGAGAAAGTCCAAAAGCAACATCAGACCGTCAGAAATCATATACGGACTTCAAACGTAAAGATATAGAGATTTAGATCAGAAATAAAGTCTTTTTGAAAGTCTCACCATGGAAGAAGATACTTAGGTTTGGCCGCAAAGGGAAATTGAGTCCGAGGTTTATTAGCCGTATGAGGTAATAGAACACATCGGGCCGGTTGCTTATAGACTGTTGTTGCCATCTGAGCTATAAAAGATCCACAATATATTCCATGTTTTGATGCTTCAAAGATATCTATCTGAACCTTCACATGTGATTAGTCCGGCTAAGGTTGAGATTAAGCCCGATATGACATACGAGGAAAAACCAATTCGTATTTTGGCTCACAAGATTAAAGAGTTACGAAATAAGAAAATTCCGTTAGTTAAAGTACTGTGGCATAAACACGGAGTTGAGGAAGCAATGTGGGAGCCTAAGGATGCAATAAGAGAATGTTATCCAAACCTATTCACCGGTAAGATTTTTGGGGACAAAAATCCCTAAGAGGGGAGAGTTGTAACAGCCCGATTTAGACCCTAATCGGAACGATGGTTTCGGGACCACAAATCTGAGTCAGAAAAATATTTTAAAATTATTTTCTTTGTTTATTTTGTGTGAATTTATATCTGTGAAATTTTCGTGATTTAATTTTATCATTTGGGTGTCCGATTAAATAAAAGGACTTAATCGCGTAAATTAAAATTTTGGTAGTTTTATGTATAAGGGCCGAATTGTTAGTGGCTTTCTAAATTGAAGCATTTATGTTGCTAATAACCCTTTGGACTTAGTGATGGCCGAATGTACCCTTATTATGCATGTTTTTGGTATTAATTTAAAAGGGCAAAATAGTAAAATATGAAATAATATATGAATAATAAAACATAAAACCTTATAATATGGTTTTATAATATCATCTTTTGACCGAAACTAAAAAAAAAGAAAAGAGAAAGGAAAAAAAAACCTAGTTCAACCATTCTCAAGCTCAATCAAGGTATGTGTTTAGCTCGATTTTTGATAATTTCTACGTTTTTGAGATCGTTGCTTCCAGTACTACAAAACCCATGCTTAAATTTTTTATTTTGGTGAATATTTTGAGTTATGCCATGGTTGAGAGCTTGTGATTTTTGTTGTTTGATGATGAAATATGAAAGATATGTTTTAGATTAACATATTTTGTATTGGAGTTTTTGATAATTTTGAGTAATTAGGACTAAATTGTAAAAATAATAATTTGAGGGACTAAAATGTAAAATAAATGAAATATATCGACTTGTATGAGTATGGGTAAAATTCGGCCCAACATGGGTATATCGAAATTTTGTATATTTTGTGTTTTGTGCAATAAGGACTAAATTGTAAAAACTGTAAATGTTAGGGGTAAATTGATAATTTTCCCATTTATGTGTTTTTGGACTAAATTGAATGAAAATATGTTTGAATGAGCTTAATTTGAATATGCTTAGATCAAGAACCAAAGAAATCAGATTTGGATCGGGGGAAAACGAAAGTTGTCGACTAGTTGCCCTATTCCATTTTGTATCGTCCGAGGTAAGTTTATAAGCAAATAGACGTATTTAATTTTAATTAAATGCTTTGTATACATGCTGAAATGAAATGTATGAATTTATATGTAACACCCCTTACCCATTCCCGAGACTGGGACCAGACACGAGGCATTACCAAACACATACTCGGACATTTTTGAAAAATATAGGTCATAAAATTTCGTTCCAAATTTAAAACCAATCAGACAACATCTTTGTGTCCTTATTATGGGCCTACGAGACCCTAAACATACATTGAGAATGACCCAGAATCAAACCGAGAACTTGAGAAAGTTCTTCGAAAATTTGCTAGGTTAAGCCTCACACGCCCGTGTGGAGGCAATGCACACGCCCGTGTGCTTTGGGACACGCTCATGTCCCCTACCCGTGTGGAATTTATTAAATTTATTTCTTATATCAAACCTACAGGGGTTTTTACAAGGCCAAGCACACGCCCGTGTCTCTGGCCCATGTCCTTCACACGGCCTTGACACACTCGTGTGGTCGCCCGTGTCCAAAAACTCGAGCATTCTATTTATGACATCAGCATGCATTTAGGGGCACACGGCCAAGACACACGCCCGTGTGCTAGGCCATGCCCTCCATACGGTTAAGACACACGGTCGTACCTCTACTCATGTGTTTACTACCATGTGCAGGGGACACACGGACAGACTACATGCCCATGAGGCTATCCGTGTATCACACACGGCCTAGATACACGCCCGTGTGTCTACTCATGTGGACCTTATTGGGCTATTTTCCAAGCCTTTGGTCACCCTCTAACATTCATATCCACTTATAGTTTTCAATAACACTTAACATGGTCTAATTATACTCTTAAATGACCTTAATATGCCTCATTGCATGTAAACCTCATCTCATCGGTTTTTATAAATGCTAGGTTATCCCCTTTATATTAAGGATTTCCATGACTTGTAACTCAATTAAGTTTGGATTGTTATCTTGACTCATTGCCAAATTGTGGCCTAACCACCCCATGTGATTTGGTCATATTATATATGACTAATTGTAACACAACATATTTAATCATCATAAGAACATTGGAACATAACATGCACAATTTGGTAGGTCATAACCTAGTCCAAAATGAGCTAATTCCCCTGGCCATATAAAAGTGAATATGTATACCTTTATAAGCCTTCATATTGTCTAATCAAATGACACATATAACAAAATAAAAAAAGCCCTATACATGCCATTGAACAAAATAGGAGTATCTATATACCAAAGCTAGACAAGATGACAATGTGTTGATTCTCCAACCATCTTCCAATCTTTACAAGTCATCGAACTCTGTAAGACAGGGACAGGAGAGGGGTAAGTATTTACATGCTTAGTAAGCCCGAATAATTGGAAAGTAAACTTACCGATTAATTAGCATACATCCATATTAGGCAATAAAACCAACAAGCATAAAATAGTTTCCTTATCACATGCACTCAATCAACAAGTTAGTCTCATAACAATACACCATATAATTTGTCTTAGATGAGCTCATCATCCAATAGTTTCATTTTTACATCTCATGTTAATCCCATTGAGTTTCTCAGAAATCTCAATGGATTTTCCATTTACCGTCAAGTCGTAAGAGCGATCATCTCAAGTACGCACTCCCGCGAATCTCACATCTTACGGCGGGATTACCAGTCCAGGCTAAATCCCCCATAATATCAACTCATAGGGTGATGTCAGGATTACCAGTCCAAGCTAAATCCCTTGTAGCGACAAACACCCGTAATGAGCTCGGATCTGAATTACCAGTCTAGGCTAAATTCAGACCCTAATCGGATTACCCATCCGGGCTAAATCCATTATGCACACATATTCTTCGAGAGGCTCGATCACTCAAGTAACACCCTTCCGAGCTAGATCCTTTATATATTTGAGACCAACGGATTACCCGTCCAGGCTAAATCCTTTTCTACAACACATGCAGGATCTCAAGTTATATAAGCCATGGTTTATCCATTGAATTTCCCTTTTTACTTCAACCGGGACATTTATTATCATATCATTATTATTAGCACATTTCATGGATTTTCATGCCATAATTATAATCATTTATCATACATTCATAACACATGCAATTAGGAATATTAATAGTTCACTTAAAGTTATTTGAACTAACTTGGTACTCGTTTCGGTTTCGTGTTTCGGTTATTCCAAAACTTTTCGTTTTCCTCGATCGACCTCTGAAATTTGTTCCTTGGGGTCTATAACAATAAAAATGAATCATTAATACCTCACATTATTCTTTTGGAGTCTAAATTTCACCCCGAACAAAACGACCATTTTGCCCCTAACCTTTTACATTATTTATGATTTAGTCCCTAGGCTCGTATAATGAAATGCATGAAATTTCTACTTTACCCAAGCCTAGTCAAAAGTTTTTCCCTCTTATGGCAGCCCACATTTTCCATTATTTCACATTTCTACCACATATTTTGTACCTTTTGCAAAAAGGTCCCTTTAGGGATTTTTCATGAAAATCACCTAGGAAAAGATGTTTAACACACATCCAACTTTCATATTCCTCCATAAATCATCAAATAATAAACATGTCACACATGGTCACTTTACATACATGAACCCTAACTCAAATTATGGGTAGAAATGGAAAGAGTAAGTTGCCGGGATTTCAAAAATACGAAGAACATTAAAAACAGGGCTAGAAAGCACTTACTATTAAGCTTGGAAAACTTGAAAACCCTAGCTATGGAGAACTCCAATTTTTGGCAGCAACATGGACAGAGAGGGCTGATTTTTGGCTTATTTTCCCATTTTATTTCATTAATTAGCCAAATGACCAAAATGCCCTTAAGCCCTTTCTTTCAAATTTTATCCATACATGCCTATTTTTTGTCCAAAAACTTAAAAATTGTGAAAATTGATCTTTAAGGACTTCTAATTAATAATTTAAAGCAACTTCATGCAAATTGCTTCTAGAATCCAAATTTTGCAATTTATTCAATTTGGTCCTTATTTTCCAATTGGACACCTTGCTCATAGAACTTCTTCATGAAACATTACCACATGCATATTTTCATATTCTAGACCTCATAATAATCATAAAACAAATATTTCAACATCGGATTTGTGGTCTCGAAACCACTGTTCCGACTAGGCCCCATTTTGGGATGTTACATTATATATGCTATAGCCGAATGTGAATAAGCTTGGCTAATATATTTTTGAATTTGTTTCGACTGAGTTACGACATCCAAAAAACCCGTATGAACCTTAGGAATAGTTAGGATACATATTTCATGACATAGGATTCTGATATATGTGTGCGAGTAAGACCCTATCTAGGACAGTGGCATCGATATGTGATTACATGTAAGACCAGGTCTAGGATGTTGGTATTGTACGATATATGTGATTATCCGAGTGTCCTATCCAATTCTAAATGGTTCATCGGGCAAATACGAGTTGTGTTCGAATGTGTAAGATAAGCTAAAAGGCTAAGTACGAATTGGCTTGCTGTATATTTACAATAAGGTAAGTGAGTAATTTTGTACTTATTTCAAATTATGCATAATGCAATTGAAGGTTACATGTGAATTAGGTAAGTGTACTCGACCTTGTGAATAGTATTAAAATGAGTTTAAATTATATGCATGTATAAATACATGTATTTGGCTACATAACTAAAATGCTTATGAAATTATATGATGACACATGAGTTTGTGTATTTGTGTGCATGTGAACTAGGTTGATAATAATTATTTGGTTTCGGAAGTTAATTGATAATAGGATAACATGGCTATATAAGCATAGGGTCAAAGTGACAAATATGAATGAATATATATAATAAATTTTATAGGTTTGAATCTAAATGTTTTATAATAATGTGCTGTGGCTTAGTTTAATTAATTGATGATATTTTTGGATTACTCATTTGCTTATGACTTAGTAAGCTATAAATAGCTTACTTTATGTATATGTGTGTTTCTGTTTTATAGACTTTGGAGTCAAGCTACAAGCTCGGGGACTGTCAGCAAAGTTTCATCACACTATCAGCTATTTTGGTACCTTTATAAGTCAAATCTGAATTACGGCATGTATAGGCTGGGTTGCGTTTTGAAATGATGAGTGATATGAAATTTAGAATTCGATATTAGACAATATTATTAGCATTGATTTGAGTAAAATTTTGAATTATAAAATGTAATTCATATTTGTAAGAATTGTGGTATGATTAATAATACTTCATAACCCTAGTCCGGCGGCAGATACGGGTTAGGGGTGTTACAACAACTTTAATTAAATGTAAGAACTTACCTTGATTGCGAACGAGAATTTATGATCAACTAATCTGATAATTTTTCCTTTAATCCAATAATTTTTCCTTTCCCCGATCTAAATCCGTACATTGCTTTACTTGATCTATTTAATCAAATTTAGCTCATTAAATTTCATTCTATTCAATTTAGTCCAAAAATAATATTTTAGGAAAAATTACGCTTTTGCCCCTAATTTTTTAAATTCATTACAATTCTGTCCCTAGCTCATAAAAATGTAAATTCATACAATTTAGTCCACACCCATGCTAGCCGAATATTAACTTAGTCCATAGAAATCCCTATATTTCATTTATTTCACATTTTTACGATGAATATTTTTCTATTTTTCAATTAAATACTTAAATGACAAATTCATCAAAAATTCCTTTACAAAAGTTGCTCTATTATCAAATATTCATTTTCATCCATCAAACATAAAAAACAACCAATATACATTCATGGTAAAAACCTATACTTTTAACAATTTTGCAAATTAATCCCTGGGCTAGCTAGATTACGCTACAACTACTCCAAGAACATAAAACTCATTAAAAACGGGATGAAAATACTTACATGCATGAGAATATAGATTGGCCAAATGTTTGAAGCTAAAAAATGGTAGTTTTCTTCCTTAGGTATTCGGCTAGATGAAGATGGACAAGGTAATGTGATTTTTGTTTTATTTATTTTGTTGATTTATTATTAAATTACCAATATAACCTTTATTAAACATATTAATGGTGTCTATAATTGTCCACTGCTTAAATTAATGGTTTAATTACCATTTAAGGCCACGCATGATTAAATTTCATAGCAATTTAACACATTTTTCTAATAGAACATAAGTTTTGCACTTAACGTGATTTAGTCTTTTTTTATCAAATTAAGCATGCAAACGATAAAATTTCTTCATGAAATTTTTATACGATGCTACTATCATGTTGCAGACCTTAAAATAATAATGAAATAATTTTTTTGACATTGAATTTGTGGTCTCAAAACCACTATTCTGATTTCATTGAAAATAGGCTGTTACATCGAGTGTGTCTTAGTAGCAGTTCTGTTTGTTAATAAGAAAAACAGATCGATGAGAATGTGTATAGATTATTGTTAGCTAAATAAGTTGACAGTAAAGAATAAATATCTGTTTATGAGGATTGATGACTTGTTCAACTAGTCTCGTGGGGCGTCTGTATTCTTTAAAATTGATCTCCGTTCTGGTTACCATCAGCTCAAGGTTAAGGAAACCGATGTGTATAAGAAATACTTTCAGGACTTGTTATGGGCATTACGAGTTTCTGGTCATGCCCTTTGATTTGACGAATGCTATGGCTGAGTTTATGGATTTGGTGAACCAGGTATTTCAGCCATATCTAGATCAGTTTGTAGTAGTAGTCTTTATTGATGTCATTCTGATTTATTCAAAGACTGAGAATGAGCACGATGAGCATCTTTGAATAGTTCTGTAGGTACCCCACAAGAAATAGATGTCTGCTAAGTTTAGCAAGTGGGAGTTCTAGTTGCAAGAGGTTACCTTTCTGAGGCATACTGTGACTATTGAAGGGATTCGAGTTGATCCCCAAGAAAATCGAGGCTGTGATCGAATGGAAATAGTCGAAGAATATGTCTGAACTTTAGAGTTTCCTGGGCTTGGCAGGTTACTCCCGGAGGTTTGTCGAGGGGTTCTCCTTTATTGTATCTCCTCTGACTAAATTGTTACATAAGAGCACCCCGTTTGTGTGGTCTGATAAGTAGCAGTTGAACTTCGAGAAACTCAAATCCATTTTGACACAAGCTTCTATTTTGGTATAGCCTGAATCTGGTAGGGAGTTTGTAGTTTATAGCGATGCTTCGCATGTCGGTTTGTGGTGTGTTTTGATCCAGGATGGTAAAGTTATAGCTTATGCGTCTCGACAGCTTATGTCACACGAGGGCAACTATCCTATGCACGACCTTGATTTGGTTGCAGTTGTCTTCACTCTAAAAATCTAGAGGCACTATCTGTATGGTGAGAAGTGTATAATCGACATTGACCACAAGAGCCTCAAGTATCTATTAACTTAGAAAGAGTGAAACCTAAGGCAATGTAGATGGGTTGAGTTGCTTAAGGATTATAATTGCTGGATAGAGTATCATCTCTATAAGGCTAATGTTGTGGTCGATACTCTTAGTCGTAGAGTGATTATCAATCTGAGAGTGAAGTTCATTCGTCTGAGTTTGTTCAATAATGGGAGTTTACTAGTTAAGTTACAGGTTAAACTAACCTGGGTTGTCTTTAGTTCTGCGTTTGTGTCAGGTTGAATCAAGTGAAATTTCTGATTTTGGATTGAATAGCAATGGGGCTATGTGTTTCAGGGGTCTGATTTGTGTGCCTAATGATGTGGAGTTAAGGCAGTCAATTCTACAAAAAGCGCATAGTAGCCCTTATGCTATGCATCCCGGTGGGAATAAAATGTCTAACGTGTCAGAAGTTAATGCTGAGCATCAATTGCCTTCCGATTTACTATAGCCAGTTAAGATTCCCCGGTGGAAATGGAAGCGTGTGATAATGAATTTTGTTAGTAGGTTACCTTTAACACCCGCTAAGAAGGATTCAGTTTGGGTAATCATCGATCGATTGGCCAAGTCTACTCATTTTCTACTGTCAGGACATATTACTCGGTACTGAAGCTAGTTAAGCTGTATGTTTTTGAAATTGTAAGACTGGACGGAGTTCCAGTGTCGATCATCTTAGATAGGGATCTACATTTTACTTCTCAATTCCGAAAGAAGCTTCACAAGGCAATGGAAACCCGATTGGATTTCAGTATTACGTATCATCTTCAGACAACCTCAGCAGGTTATTCAACTTTTGGAGGATATGTTATGGAGCTGTGATCGATTTTTGGCGCAATTGGGGGAATTATTTGCCAGTGGATGAGTTCGCATATAACAACAACTTCCAATCTAGTATTCAGATGGCACCTTACGAGGCTTTGTATGGTCGTAAGTGTCGTACCCCTCTGTGTTGCACTAAGCTAAGTGAGAGTCGAGTTTTGGGTCCCGAGCTAGTTTTTGAGACCAAGAATACAGTTAAATTGATCCGAGATTGTCTTAAGTCCACTTTTGACCAACGAAAATCATATGCAAATTTAAAGAGAAAAGATATCGAGTATTCTGTAGGTGATTAGGTGTTTCTGAAAGTTTCTCCGTGAAAAAAGGTTCTTTGGTTCGAACGTAAGGGTAAGTTGAGCCGAAGGTTCACTGGACCTTACCATATTTGAAATGTGTCGGACCTGTCCCATATCAGTTAGAGTTACCTTATAACACCCCTTACTCATGCCCGAGACCGAGATTAGGTACGAGGCATTACCACTTGCAAACAAATCATTCTAGAAAAATGGATTATAAAATTTCGTTTCCAGATTAAAACCAATTAAACAAAATCATTTTGTCCCTATTATGGACCTACGGGGCCCAAATCATACATTATTAGATGTCCGGGACTAAACCGGGGACTATAGAAAATTCTAATAAAATTCCTAGGGTTATGACTCACACGCCCGTGTGAAGGCAAAGCACACGCCCGTGTGCTTGGGGACACGCCCGCGCTCCTCACCCGTGTTCAATTATTGGATTTATTTTCCATTTCAAACCTACAGGGGTTTTCACACGACCAAGCACACGCCGTGTCCTTGGCCCGTGTCCCTCACACCATCTAGACACGCCCGTGTCATCACCCGTGTCCAAAAGCTCAGACATTTTGTTTATGACATCATCATTCATTTTGAGGCACACGGTAAAGGCACACGCCCTTATGCTAGGCCAGGTCCTCCACACGGTTGAGACACACGGCCGTGTCTCTGCCCGTGTGTTTACTACCATGCAAACTGACTTAAAATTTTAGGTGTAAGGGACATACGACCAGGTAGCACACCCATGGGGGCTAACCATGTGTTACACACGGCCTAGACACGTGTCCGTGTGTGTACCCGTGTGGAAGTTTTTAGGGCTATTTTCCAAGCTTTTAGTCAACTTCTAACAACCATACATACTTATAGACTTCAATGGTATTTAACATGGCTTAATTATACTCTTAAACAACCTTGGCATAGTCTTTTGCATGTTAAACTCATCTCATTGGTTTAGCACATGCTAGGTTATCCTTTTTGTATTAAGGATTACCACTCCAATTATCACATTTTATACTTGGCTCGTTTTATAACTCATTGCCAATTATGACCTAACCATCTCCTAATGATTCGACCACATTACACATATTCATCCATGGTGTATCACATTAACTATCTAATGAAATATTCAAGTAAGACATGCACAATTAGTAGGTTTACAACCTTCATCAAAATGAGCCATATCCTATGGCTATATACAAAATGAATAAGTATATAATTCAAGCCCTTACATTGACTAGCCAAATGACACATATAACAAAATAACCAAGAATCCTATACATGCCATTAAACAAAATAAAAGTATCATATACCAAAGTGGAACAAGTCGATAGTGTGTTGATTCTCCAACTATCTCCCAATCTTCACGAGTCCACGAGCTCTGTAAGATAGGGAAAAGAGAAGGGGGTTCGAATAACTGAAAAGTAAACTTACCGGTTAATTAGCATACAACCATATTAGGCAATGATTCCAACAAGCATGAAATAGTTTCTCTATCACATGCACTCAATCATCAATTTAGTCTCCTAACAATGCATCATATCATTAGTCTTAGATAAGCTCATTAATTCAATATTTCCATCTCTATTTCTCGTGTTAATCCCATTGAGTTTCTTAGAAATCTCGATGGATAGCCCAATTACTGTCAAGTCATACAAATGATCATCTCAAGTACGCACTCCCGTGAACTTTACATCTTATAACGGGATTACTAGTCCAAGCTAAATCCCTTTTAACGACAATTGCTAACATAAGCTCGAATCTGAATTGCCAGTCCAGGCTAAATTTAGTCCTCAATCGGATTACACGTTCGGGCTAAATCCTTAATGCACCCATATTCTTCGGGAGGCTCGATTACTCAAGGAACACCCGTCCGGGCTAGATCCTTTCTATTTTGAGATCATCGGATTACCCATCCGGGCTAAATCCTTTTCTGCAACACATGCAGGATCTCATGTCATGTAAGCCATAATTATCCATCGGATTTGCCTTTTTATTTCTACCGGGACATTTATCATCTTTTCATTTTTACTAGCACGTCTTATAAATTATCATGCAATGAATATATATAATTATATTACATTCAAGAACATGCATGTTAAGTATACTAAGAGTTTACTTCGGGTTATACGAACTTACCTGGTAGTCGATTCGGATTCGTCTCTCGGTTATTCTGAAACCTTTCGTTTTCCACGGTCGACCTCCGAAATTGGTTCCTCGGGGTCTATATCAAAAAAATTAGATTATTAATACATCACATTATTCGTTTTAGGCCTAAAACTCACCCCGGGCAAAATGACCATTTTGCCCTTAACCTTTCACAATAGTTACAATTTAGTCTTAAGTCTCGTATATTGAAATGCATGTAATTCCTTGGCTACCCAAGCCTAGCCAAACATTAGTCACACTTATAGCAGCCCATGTTTTTCCTTCATTCCATATTTTTCTAGCCACTTTCACAAATTTTACAATTTAGTCCTTTATGCCATTTCCATGAAAAACTACTTAGTAAAAGTTGTTTACCATCCTTTAAACTCTCATATTCCTTCATAAATCATAAAAACACAAACATCTCATGCATGGGTAATTTTCTAAACATGAACCCTAGCATGAGATATGGGTAGAAATAGAAAGAGCATGTTACGAGGATCTCAAAAATACGAAGAACATTAAAAACGGGGCTAGGGAGCACTTACTATTGAGCTTGAAATGTTGAAAAACCTAACTATGGAGAGCATGCAAATTTCAGCAGCTTGAAGAAGATGATGACATGATTTTGGCTTATTTTTCCCTTTTTATTCTTTAATTAACCGATTGACCAAAATGCCCTTCCTTACTAAACTTTTATAATTTTCCATGCATGCCCATTTTTGTCCAAAAGCTTAAAAATTGGGTAAATTACTCTTTAAGGACCTCTAATTAATATTCCAAAGAAATTTCATACAAATTTCTTCTAGAACCCAAGTTTTGCTATTTATCCAAATTGATCCCTAATTTCCAATTCGACACCTTACACATAGAATTTATTCATGTAACTTTAACACATGCTTATTCTCATATCCTAGACCTCATAATGATCATAAAATAATTATTTTAACATTGGATTTGTGGTCCGAAACCACTATTCTGACTAGGCCCTAATTCGGGATGTTACATACCTCATGAGCTATAATAGGTACATGACATGTTCCACGTTCTGGTATTGAGACAATATCGGTCTGATCCTTCTCACATCATCCTTGTTGAGGAGATTGATGTGAAACCTGATCTGACGTTCGAGGAGGAGTTTGTTCAGATTTTGAAGCGAGATGTTAAAGTTTTTCGAAGGAAAACTTTACCTCTGGTTATGGTCTTATGGCAAAATCACAGCATTGAGGAAGCCACTAGGAACCTGAAGATTCAATTTGTCAGCAATATATGCATCTATTTTTGAGTCAAGTAAATTTCGAGGCTGGAATTTCTTTTAAGGGGGGAAAGTTGTAATGACTCGAAATTTTAAATGTCTGTCGTTAAATTCTGTCAATAATTAAGCATCTGCTTCAGTAGTTAAGTATCCTACTTGCATGTTTGAGATCGAGGGTTCTAGTATTTCTTCTTGAATTTTGCTATTTATTTTGGTTTAACCCAAATTCTTTCTTTCTCGACTTGAGTTTAATTCGGTGCGATTTTGTGTCAAGAATAAGTCTGCTGGTTCAATGGTTAAGTATTTGATTATTTTTGGCCATGAGTTTGAGTTTCTGCGTGCGCATTGAAATAGTATTTTTGCACTTTGTGGTAATTAGTTTTATTTTTAAAGTAATTTAGTGTTTCTCAAAATTTGTTTTTCTTCTACGTTCTTCTTCTCTAGGTTCTGGTTACTATTTTTCTTCTTTTTCTTTTTTTGCTTCTGCTTTTCTTTTTACTTGTCACTGAGATTTTGCTATCGAATTAAGTTGAAGGCTCTACATTGTTCATTGTTCAATTGAAGGGGTTTTGCGTAAGTTATTTTTGTTGTCTACTTCTAATTTGCAAGATTTCATCTGTTCTCTTTGACATTGAGTATTCATGTCTGTTTCTTCGAATTCCTTAATAATTACTTTAGTTGTTTCCTTTTAGGTGAAGGTGTTGAGAGGAGTGTTCCTCCAGCAATTTAGTTTCGGTTTGTGGCCGTTTGTTTGTTGGTAAGAGTTAGTATGTTTTGGGGAAGTTTTGTGTCAAATTTTTTGACATAGTTAATTGAATGCTATTTTGTGTAATTTGTCTTGATTAAAGTTGTGAATTGAGCAATTCGTTATCAATTCTAGGTTTCGGGATCACTTTTATTGCTTGTGCATCGAAACTCTATTAGGTTTGTAACGGAAAACCCATATTTCTGCAAATTTTGGTTGCCGAGAAACATGGCTGTTGACGTCACACGGTCGTGTAACTCACTGTTTGTGAATTAGAGTCACATGGGTGTGTGCCCAGGCCATGTGAGAGATATTTAGACTTTTGAGTCACACGGACGTGCGCGTGGACGTGTGCTGAACCGTGTAACTCATTGTTTTGAGCCACCTGGCCGTGGGACAGGCCATGTGTGACATAAAAAAGGCCACAAGGGCGTGTGCTAGGCTATGTGGACCATACAGGCCAAACACCCAAGCATGTAAATCTACACGGGTGTGTAGGCCAAAGTATTGAAATTTTTCCTTTAGGCTACAAGCGTTATTTGACTCGAATGTAAGCCTTCTGTAGGGTCTATATTGTAACACCCCACACCTATACCCTATGTCGGGACAAAATACGAAGTGTTACCTAACTTGGTCACATACATTCACACGTTTCTTAGTAATCAAAATTTGATCAAATTTAAAATTTTTCCACTCTAAATCAAAAACTCCATAATAAAGGCCTACTAGGATCTAAACGTTCATTTAAAACCATTCGAGAATGATTCAGGTCTTACCACGAACCCTAAAAAATGTTACTAGCCACAGGGGCACACACCCGTATGGGAGGGGCAACAAGCCCGTGTGACCAATTCGACATGGTTGTGCTATTGGCCTGTGTGACTCACACAGCCTAAGCAATACAGGGACACGCCCGTGTCCCTCACACATGTGGAATTAATTCTAAATTCACACCTACAGGAGTTTTCACACGGCCTGGCACACACCTGTGTCCCTGGCCCGTATCCTTCACACGGCCATGACATGCCCATGTCCAAGCCCGTGTGCAAAATCTTGGACATTCTGTTTCTGACGTCAGCAATTCTTAAGGGTTACACGGCCAAGGCACACACCCGTGTGCTAGGCCGTGCTTTTCACATGGCTGAGGCACACGGTCGTGTCTCTCCCCATGTATTTACTACCATGCATACTGACTTGCAAAATTTACGTGCAAGGTACACACGGTCGGATTACACGCCCATGTAGCAGGCCGTGTGTCACACACGACCTAGACACACGCCTGTGTGCCTACCCGTGTGGACCAGATGAGGCTATTTACCAAGCCTTTTTGCCACCCTTGCACACATAACCTGCATAAAATCAATCTATACCAAAACAAGGGCACATCACATAGCAAAACTAACCACGATGGACAACATTTCATTTGTACGTTTTACTCATCCATGAAAATAATATCTTCTATATAAATATCAAAATGAGCATTGACCATTATCCATAGTCTTATACAAAATAAATATATTATTCCCAAGCCAACTCATTTGGCTATTTCTCAATGACACAAAACATTAAATTCTAGCCCTAGACATGCCATACACAGGAACAAGAAATCTAACCATATCAAGTGCTTCGAATGATAGTGTGATCGTGGCCTCCAACGTCTGTTGATCCTCGAGCTATATAGGCGACACTATAAGGAAATGGAGAAGAGAGGGAGTAAGCATAAAGCTTAGTAAGAAGTATGCAAACACATAGCAACAACTATACCATTCATTGTCATGCTCTTGATATAAATAGGCATAAACACAACTTACTCATCACAATTCAATACTCATCATATAATATATATATTGAACTCATGTCTCAAACAGACTGAATAGGTACCTGTATCACTCACAACACAGTTATAATTTTCTCTTGATTTTAAACCATAACTCTCACCGTTGAACCATTTGGAACACTACCAAATATTCAATGACCCTCAACATGTGGTAGGATACTGATGCCATGTCCCGGACATGGTCTTACACTAGCTTACATCTCAAGGCTGAGGCATGTCCCAGACATGTCTTACACTAGCTCTCGTCTCAATGCCGATGCCATGTCCTAGACATGGTCTTACATTGGCTCTCATAGTGTGGCCGATGCATGTCCCAGACATGTCTTACACTAGCTCACAATAACCCATACGTCATGGCATAAATATCCGATTTATTTCTTATGGTTCAAACGAGAATTCTACTCTCTAAATTTATCATCATACATTATCATTTCCAAAATCAAGTAATTCACGCTAAATTAACTCATCAAATATAATGACAATGTAGTTTTATTATTTGCATACAACTTCCCTCGGTTACAAAATATGGTGTATAGTCGGTCTAATTAATTTGCTTGGCCTTCCGTCGGTCTAAGTTCGAAGTTTTAATTTCTTGATCTATAATAACAAAAATTCATAAATTTAATCACTTTATCGATTTAGGCACTCAATAATTTATACTTGGGAAAAATGACCATTTTGCCCCTAGACTTTGCAAAATGACCATTTTACCCCTAGGTCCAAAAATTGATTTTTATCGAATTTCCTCATATCAAAAGCCTAGCCGAACCACTTTTTTCTCTTATAGCAAATCCAAAATTTCCACTATCTCCCACATTTATCATCAAAATTTCAACTTCTGCAAAATAGTCCCTATTAGGGTTTTCATGAGAAATCCCTTCACAAAAGTTGTTTATTACACATCTAATACTCATATTCTTCCATAAAATTTTAGAAAAATACACATGTGCTTTCATTGAAAACCCTAAACTCTCAACCATTTTGCAAAATAGTCCCCTTAATAGAAAGCTTATGCTTCAAGGGGTCCAAAAATGTAAAAATCATCAACATAGAGTATGTAAATCACTTACTTGCAAGAGGAACAAGTTGCTGAAATTTTTGAAGCTCAAAACCCTTAAAATGGCTGAAAAATCAGTGGTAGTAAAGAAGATGAGAATGTCATATCATATTTTTCTTATTTTATTTCTATTTTAGTCAAATTAGCCACCAAACCCACCAAACTTGGACTTTTTGACCAAATTGCCTCCTATGGTCGGCCATGCACTATCTTAGGGTCTAATTGTCTTTTAAAGACCCCCAGTTTAGGTTCTCTAGCTATTTGACACCTTTAGCTATTAAAATAGGACTTTTACACTTTATGGGATTTAGTCATTTTTCAAAATTAAGCCCTCAAACGCTAAAATTACTTCATCAAATTTTTCATACACCCTTATAATCATGCTATAACCCCCAAAAAATTAATAAAATAATTTTATCAACTTCAAATTTGTGATCTTGAAACCACTGTTCTAACTAAGCCTAAAATTGGGTTGTTACATTTCTCTCCCTTAGGGATTTTTGTCCCCGAAAATCTTACCGGTGAATAAGTTTAGGTATTGATCTCTCATAGTCTCCTCGAGTTCCCATGTGGCTTCCTCGACTCCATGTCTATGCCACAAAAATTTCACGAGTGCTATACTCTTATTCCTTAACTTTTGACTTCTCTACCAAAATCTTGACCGGCTCTTCGCCATAAGTCATGTTTGGATGAATCTCAACCTCTAGTGGTGTAATCACATCCAAGGGTCTGATCTCTATCGGCGTAGTATGGAGACATGAAACACGTCATGAATCTTTTCCAATTCTAGTGGCAAAGCTAATCGATAGGCAACCGACCCTATTCTCTCGGTAACCTCATAAGGTCCTATGAAACGAGGACTCAGCTTGCCTCTTCAACCAAATCTGAGAACTTTTCTCCATGGGGATACTTTCAAAAACACTTGATCCTTAACTTGAAATTTGATCTCTTTTTGTTTCAAGTCTACGTAGGATTCCTGCTATCCGATGCGGCCTTTATACAATCAAGAATCACTTTAACCTTTTCTTCAGTCGCTCTGACTAAGTCGACCCCGTGAATCTGATTCTCTCTCAGCTCGATCTAATATAAAGGTGTTCGGCATTTACGCCCATACAAAGCCTCATAGGCGCCATCTTCACACTTGACTGATAACTATTGTTGTAGGTGAATTCAACTAATGATAAGTACCTTTCCCAACTATCTTGGAACTCGAGAAAACAACACCATAACATGTCTTCTAAAATCTGAATCACTCTTTCTGACTGACCATCGGTTTGCGGGTGAAATGCCGTACTAAAATTCAGTTTAGTTCCCAATGCCTCTTGTAACTTCTTCCAGAACCTCGAGGTAAACCTCGGGTCTCTATCTGAAATAATTGACAAGGCACTCCATGAAGCCTTACAATCTCAGAAACGTACAAGTCAGCCAGTTTCTCAAGGGAGTAGTCTGTATGCTTTGGTATAAAATGTGCCGACTTTGTTAGCCTATCCACAATAACCAAAACAACATCCTTTTTCTTTTGGGTTACCGGTAAATCCGTCACGAAATCCATAGTAATCCGATCCCACTTCCAATCGGGAACCGTGATAGGCTGAAGTAGACCTGAAGGTACTTGGTGTTCGGCCTTCACTTGCTGACACATAAGACACTTGGAAACGAACTCTGAAATCTCTCTTTTCATTCCCAACCACCAGTACAGTTTCCTCAAGTTGTTGTACATTTTTACATTACCCGGGTGGATTGACAAACAACCACTATGTGCCTCTCTTAGATTCTTCTGAATAAGTTCATTGTCCTTGGGTACACAAATTCTATCTTTGAACATTATACATCTATCGGTATCAATACGAAATTTAGATTCATTTCCCGTCTCGTACTGAGCTATCTTAGCTTGCAACTCCTTATCACCTTTCTGAGCTTCACGATCTCTTGTAGAAACATTGGTCTAGCTCTCAACTCTGCTAGAACTGAACCATCGTTAAACACAATCAATTGGGTATTCATGGCTCTTAAGGTGAACAATGACTTTCTACTCAAAGCGTCGGCCACTACATTCGCCTTTCCCGGGTGATAGTCAATCGTCAGCTCATAATCCTTTATTAGCTCTAGCCACTTTTGTTGCCATAGATTCAACTCCTTTTGAGTCATCAAATACTTAAGACTTTTTTGATCGGTAAACACTCAGCATTTCTCGCCATATAAATAGTGTCTCCAAATTTTCAACGCGAACACGATGGCAGCCAAGTTTAAATCGTGTGTCGGTAGTTTTTCTCATGTGACTTCAGCTGTCTCGAGGCGTAAGCTATAACCTTACCTTCTTGCATAAGCATACACCCCAAACCATTCAAGGAGGTGTCACTATAAATCACAAATTCTTTGCCTGACTCCGGTTGCACTAACACTGGTGCTCCGATCAACAAAGCCTTTAATTTCTCAAAACTCTGTTGGCACTTTTCTATCCATTTGAACTTAACATATTTTTGTAGCAGCCTTGTCATCGGAGTAACTATCATGGAGAATTCAATTACAAATCGTCTATAGTATCTGGCTAAACCCAAAAAGCTTCGAACCTCTATCACATTCCTCGACGGTTTCCACTCAACAATAGCCGAGATATTGCTTGGGTCAACTCTAATCCCATCTCCCGACACGATGTGTCATAAGAATCCAACCTTTAAGCCAAAATTCACTCTTACTGAACTTGGCGTATAACTTCTTATCTCTCAAAGTTTATAAAACCGTCCTCAGATGCTCCGCATGCTCACCCTCATCACGCGAGCAAATCAGTATGTCGTCAATAAAGACCACTAGGAACTTATCCAAATACGGCCAAAAATGTTGTTCATCAAATCCATAAACACCGCCAGGGCATTAGTCAAACCAAAGGGCATGACGAGGAACTCATAATGCTTGTACCTTGTCCGAAACATAGTCTTCGGTACATCTTGCTCTTTAACTCTTAGCTGATAGTAGCCAGACCTCAAATCAATCTTGGAAAAAATGATGGCTCCCTTCAACTGATCGAACAAATCATCGATCCTTGGCAAAACATATTTTTTCTTCACAATTACCTTGTTGAGCTGTCTATGGTCGATACATAACCTCATTGACCCGTCTTTCTTTTTACAAAAAGTACCGGGGCACCTCACGGTGAATAGCTTGGTCTCGCAAAGCCCTTATCCATTAAATCTTGCAACTGTATCTTCAACTCTTTCGATTCCATCAGATCCGTCCTATACAGAACGATCGAGACAAGTGCTGTACTAAGGACCAACTCGATACCAAATTTAACTTTCCTAGTTGGAGGTAATCATGGCAACTCTTCCGGAAACACATCTATAAACTAACAAACTACTGGTACTGATTCAATCTTCGATTCAGACACTTGAGTATTTAGCACAAAAGTGAGATAAGCCTCATACCCTTTTCTCAAATATTTTTCAGCAACCAAAGACAATATTATTACAAACAGGTTATTCGATTCATCTGGTCCAATCCGAAGAACATTCCCGTCTTAAATTTCAACTCAATATCTTTTCTCCCACAGTCCCCTACAACACCATGAAAAGTTAATCAATCCATCCCAAGGATTACATCAAATTCATTAAACGACAATAACATCAAGTTAGCTGGAAAACAAAGACCTCTAATTGTCAAAGGACAATTTCTACACACTTGATCAACTAGCACATGTTTGCCTAAAGGGTTGGACACTTTTACCACAAATTTAGTGGACTCTACTAGCATGTTCATATGAGATATCAATTCCATACAAATATAAGAGTGGGTAGACCTCGGGTCAATTAAAGCAATAATAGACATATCATGGATAGAGAAGGTACCCGTGATCACGTCGAGAGACTCTGCCTCTTCACGGGCACGAATAACGTAAGTCCTTACAGGTGTTTTGCCCTCGGACCTCACTGTAGCATCTCTTGGTGCACCTCTACTCGTAGCCCCACTCCCAGGGTTCTTTTGTGGTCTACCCCTCAAAGGAGCACTACTTTCTCTCACATCTTGCTTTTTCTCCTTGTCATCAAGCTTAGAACAGTCTCGGATGAAGTGGTCCAGTGACCCACATTTGAAGCACCCTCTTTCTTTACCTTGGTACTCACCGAAATGGCACCTACCACATTGCGAACATTCTGGTCTATTTGGCCGAGCACTACCGACACTGCGACAGAAGTGGTCTGGGCTCTAGAAGCCGTGTTTGTTGGTCTTGTTTCTATTTGAGAACCCTACCGAAGTATTCGACCGGGTAGCGAGTTCCTTAAATTTCTTAGATGAGGACTGATGTGATTTCCCCATCCGTCTTTTTCTTGAGTCACTCGACTTAATAGCTGCTTTTCTCCTCTCTTTAACCAACTCTTTTGCTTTGCATGTCCTCTCAACGAGTACCACAAATTCCCTTAACTCTAAGATACGGACAAATACTCGGATATCCTCATTTAGACTATCCACAAACCTCTTACACATGGTGGCTTCTGTGGATACGCACTCCCATGCATACTTGCTGAGTTTCACAAACTCACATTCATACTCTGCTACTATCATACGGCTCTGCTTTAACTCTAGAAATTTCTTCCTTTTCTGGTCTATAAACCTCTGGCTAATGTACTTCTTTCGGAACTCTTCCTGGAAGAATTCCCAAGTTACTCTATCTCTCGGTACAACGGACACGAAAGTATTCCACCATTGGTAGGCTGAGTCTCGTAGGAGTGACAGCACACATTTTATGCACTCTTCAAGCGTGCACGACAGTTCATCAAATACCTTGATGGTATTCTCGAACCAAAACTCTACTCTCTCCAGGTTGTCATCTATGTTAGCCCGGAATTCCTCTACCTTGTGTTTTCGTATCTTGTCTACCGGAAGCTTCTCCCTCCTAAACACGTCCGCTCCTTGTGGAGCTATAGGAGCATACTGAGGAATCAGAAGAGGTGGGAGAGGTGGAGTGTTCGGATTCGCACGAACAAACTCCGTGTACCAAGCATCCATCATTCGGAGGTAGGCTTCTCTAGCCCCTCCACCTTGGCCCATAGTCACGAACTCACTCTCAACTGGTACGGTCCCTTCAGCAGGAGCTGGTGTGTTACTCTCCACATTATCCGTCATTGCTCTATCAGGATCCATTTACTATATAAAAATACAATTTATAATAGTCAGGAGTCGTCACACTATCGATATACAGTTGTGGCATGTATAGCTAGACTCGTACTCATGCTAGGTTAATCCTAGAACTGACTAAACCATAGTTCTGATACCACTAAATGTAACACCCCACACCCATACCCTACGCCGGGACAGAGTACAAGGTGTTACCTAACTCGGTCATATAGATTCATACGTTTCTTAGTCATCAAAATTTGGTCAAATTTAAAACTTTTCCACTCTAAATCGAAAACTCCATAATAAAGGCCTACTAGGCTCTAAACGTTCCTTTAAAACCATTCAGGAATGATTCGGGTCTTACCACAAACCCTGAAAAATGTTACTAGCCACAGGGCCACACGCCCGTGTTGGAAGGGCAACACGCCCGTGTGACCAATTCGACATGGTCGTACTGTTGGCCCATATGACTCACACGGCCTAAGCAATATAGGGACATGCCCGTGTCCCTCACACATGTGGAATTAATTCTAAATTCACACCTACAGGAGTTTTCACACAGCTTGGCACACACCCGTGTCCCTAGCCCGTGTCCTTCATACGGCCATGACACGCCCGTGTCCTAGGCCGTGTGCAAAATCTTGGACATTCTATTTCTAACGTCAGCAATTCTTAAGGGTTACATAGCCAAGGCACACGCCCGTGTGCTAGGCCGTGCTTTTCACATGGTTGAGATGCACAGCCGTATCTCTGCCCGTGCATTTACTACTATGCACACTGACTTGCAAATTTGACGTGCAAGGGATACACAGCCGAATTACATGCCCATGTGGCGGGCCGTGTGTGTGCCTACCCGTGTGGACCAAATGAGGCTATTTACCAAGCCTCTTTGCCACCATTGCGTACATAACCTACATAAAATCAATCTATACCAAAACAAGGGCATATCACATAGCAAAACTAACCATGATGGGCAACATTTCACTTGTGCGTTTTACTCATCCATGAAAATAATATCTTCTATATAAATATCAAAATGAGCATTGACCATTATCTATAGCCTTATACAAAATAAATATATTATTCCCAAGCAAACTCATTTGGCTATTTCTCAATGACACAAAACATTAAATTCTAGCTCTATACATGCCATACACAAAAACAAGAAATCTAACTATACCAAGTGCTTTGAATGATAGTGTGATCGTGGCCTCTGACATCTGTTGATCCTCGAGCTATTTAGGCGACACTATAAGGAAATGAAGAAGAGAGGGAGTAAGTATAAAGCTTCGTAAGAAGTATGCAAACATACAGCAACAACTATACCATTCATCATCATGCTCTTGATATAAATAGGCATAAACACAACTTACTTATCACAATCCAATACTCATCATAAAATATATATATTGAACTCACATCTCACACAGACTGAATAGATACCTGTATCACTCACAACAAGGTTATACTTTTCTCTTATTTTAAACCATAACTCTCATCGTTGAACCATTCGGAACACTACCGGATATTCAATGAGCCTCAACATGGGGTAGGATGCCGATGCCATGTCCCGGACATGGTCTTACACTAGCTTACATCTCGAGGTTGAGGCATGTCCCAGACATGTCTTACACTAGCTCTAATCTCAATGTCGATGCCATGTCCCAGACATGGTCTTACACTGGCTCTCATAATGTGGCTGATGCATGTCCCAAACATGTTTTACACTAGCTCACAATAACCCTTACGTAATGGCATGAATATCCGATTTATTTCTTATGGTTCAAACAGAATTCTACTATCTAAATTTATCATCATGCATTCTCATTTCCAAAATCAAGTAATTCATGCTAAATTAACTCATCACATATAATGATAATGTAGTTGTATTATTTGCATACAACTTACCTCGGTTACAAAATATGGTGTATAGTCGGTCTAACTAATTTGCTTGACATTTCTCCAGTCTAAGTTCGGAGTTTAAATTTCTTGATCTATAATAACAAAAATTTGCAAATTTAATCACTTTATCAATCTAGGCACTCAAAAATCTATACTTGGGCAAAATGACCATTTTACCCTTAGGTTCAAAAATCGATTTTTATCGACTTTCATCATATCAAAAGCCTAGCTGAATCCCTTTTTCTCTTATAGCAAATCCAAAATTTCCACTATCTCATACATTTATCATCAAATTTTCAACTTATGCAAAATAGTCTCCATTAGGGTTTTCATGAGAAATCCCTTCATAAAAGTTGTTTATTACACGTCTATTACTCATATTCTTCCATAAAATTTTAGAAAAATACATATGTTCTTTCATGGAAAACCCTAAACTCTCAACCATTTTGCAAAATAGTCCCCTTAATAGAAAGCTTATGCTTCAAGGGGTCCAAAAATGTAAAAATCATCAACATAAAGTATGTAAATCACTTACTTGCAAGAGGAACAAGTTGCTGAAATTTTTGAAGCTCAAAACCCTTAAAAATGGATGAAAAATTGGTGGTAGTGAAGAAGATGAGAATGTCATATAATCTTTTTCTTATTTTATTTCTATTTTAGTCAAATTAGCCACCAAACCCACCAAACTTGGACTTTTTGACCAAATTGTCTCCTATGGCCAGCCATGCACTATATTAAGGTCTAATTGTCTTTTAAAGACCCCCAATTTAGGTTATCTAGCTATTTGGCACCTTTAGATATTAAAATAGAACTTTTGCACTTTATGCAATTTAGTCTTTTTTTCAAAATTAAGCCGTTAAACTCTAAAATTATTTCACCAAATTTTTCATACACCCTTATAATCATGCTAGAACCCAAAAAAAATTAATAAAATAATTTTCTTGACTTTGAATTTATGGTCTCGAAACCACTGTTCCAACTAAGCCCAAAATCGAGTTGTTACATATATAATCTGAATTAGACTGTATAAGTCGCTATTCAATGATCTGAGGTTGAGTAATTGATTATCTGAAGGTATACTAATTGCGATGAAAATTAATGATATTGATCTGTACTATCTAATTATGAACAGTATCTGGATAACTGTGTGTACATCTTTGATATTTTGACTTATATAATTTGCATCTGCATCTGCATTGGGTGGGAATTATGTAAAGAAGGAAGTGATGTGTACCAACACTATGTGGTGTGTAAGGCTGGATGGATATTAAATACCCTTATGGTGTGTTGGGTTGGTCGGAGATGGTGTGTAGCAGATGGGGGTAGGAAAATTGCATCTATTTCTGATCTATTCTGTATCTAAATTTGAATTTTTCTGCCTTTTGTTTGATCTATTCAGATTGTACTAAATATCCTCAAATTCTTATTTTGAATGCGAATTTGGGAATTTACTATTATATTTATGATTCTGTTTGAATTTATATCTGTTACACACATTAAGCTATCAACTCATTTTGTCTGTTGATTGAATTACAGCTAACTCACATCTTGATTGGGTCAGCATAGTGGAAGCTCAGTCATTCTACTTTATCATCTTTTATGTTATCAGTATTTTCAGTATTTTTTTCGTATTATGACTTTCTAAGATTGTTGTTTTATAAACTGGGTTTTTATGATTGTTTATAATCTGTTAGATGGTTTCAAACTACATTTATAAAATATGTTTTTTCTTAAAAACGTTTAATGTAACTCTTCAGATTTGGTCTTAACATCTAGGTCGAGTATAAGGTGTTACATTATCATTTGAAGTTGAAAAATACTTTTGAAAAGTTTGAATTGTTTAGCATTGATGTCAAAACTGTTTTTTTTTTAGAAAATAAAATATATAGATAAGACATGACATTGTAAAGTAGAATATATGTATTTAAATGATATTCAAATTATTTAATATTATGATTTATGAAATATATAAACTTAAATTATAATTGACTCAAATGTAAAATTTCTTTATTTTCATTTGTCTTTATTATGAAATATAAATTTTAAATACTTTTTAAATAATTTTTATAAATTATTTGTAAGATTTAATCTAAATATATAAATCATATTTATCTTTTATAATTAATATAAATGATATCAAATTTGTAACTTAACAGTTAAACTAATTTTTAAAAAGTCAAAAAATAAAATTTTTAACTTTTTAGTTTAGCTTAAAAAACCAAATTTAAGCCAAATCTATCAAACTTTTAAAATCAAATTAGTACTCTTCAGACTCAACAATAAATTGTGTCACACTCTCTTATTATTATAAGGAGGATTATTTCCTAATTTACACTTGGATATAAACGAATTAATTAAATCATCATATATATTATATATAGAGTAAGATATTGGCACAAAAATTAAAATAAATAATTTGAGATTTGTTAATTTTTTGACAAGTGGCACAAAAATGATACCTGCTATTAATTGAGATATTTATAGTTTAAGTATATAATATTACTAAATGTTGTTGATATTAAATATTCTACCTTTAATATTTTTATTAAAAATTTGGATACATTTATGGTTAAAACTTATCTTTATAAATAAATAATTATAATTATTTTTACATTCTACTTTATCCTATAATTAAATATTTTAGTAATAAATTAATTAATAGAAAATATCCATTTTATTAATATGTATTTCATGTTATAATATTTATTTTTAACAAATTTTTACATTAAATAAATTTAGAAAATAATTTCAAGATAATATTAAAATAAACATATGTTTTAAAAATTTTAATATAATGTTGAAAATACTATTTAGTTTAAAAACAAATTTATTAAGGAATGTAATTTTAGAAACAAGTTTAATTTTTTTGAATTATGTATATTTATTAATTTTGGTAGATATTTTTAATCAATTATAGTTTATTTTAAAATTTAACCCTTTTTTTAATTTATATAAATTATATTAAAAGCAAACATTCACGCGTTTTTTCTTTGATAGAATATTTAGGAGTATTCATAGTTCCTTTTCAACATTTAAATAAGAGGATAATACGTTGTTTTTTTTGTACTGACAACAATGTCAATGTCAATGCCAATGTCAATCGAGTTAAGACTCAACCTATTAAAATTTTATATAATTGAATGAAGATACGAAACATTGACAATATTTATGATTTCTTTTAAGTGTATACGTGAAACATACATGTTGCGAAGGTTGGTACTAACAAATTATATACTTTATAAAATTTTCCCGGAATGATCTAATACAAATTTCAATTGACTCTTTAGTTAACATGCATATGAAACCTTTTAATTATTAAATAATTAATTTGATCCAAAACATTAAAAATAATTAATAGAATCAATTTTTATTATTTTATTGAGTAGATTGGATACATATATTAAATTAAATTTTGTATTATCGTGTATAACATTTTTTTTAAATATGCCATTTAAAAAATAATAATAGTTATTTTGATTTGTATAAACTAGTAGTTAAAATTTTTATCAGATACCATTTAACATAGGTTTAAATCGTATAATTCTATTTCTGCCTAATATTGTATCAAAATAATAAATAATAAAATATTTTTAAATATAATTTCAGATAAATCCTGTATGGATCCTAAATAAGTTACCATATAAAATAATTCTTTTAAAATACCATTAAAAAATAAAGCAAAGAAATCTAAAATTAAAGAGTAAATTAACTTGAGAAGAAAAAAAAACAAAAAAAACCTGTCTCCATCAATGACCCCATTTGGGGATTTTTTTTCATATATAGGTATATATTGGCAGGTTACCTTGCAGCTGCTGTTCTTAAAAAAAAAAGAAAAAACATATATTTTCTTTTGACTAATTCATCATGAAATGAAATAAGTCGTTATTAAGTCAAATTTTGGAGAAAAAGAACAAAGTAGAGTTGAATATTAGTGTTAATAATAAGTAATTAGAAAATGCAATTAAAATAATGAAATCTTTAAGGTACTTTGGCTTTAAAATATTTGTTAAATCAAGGACAATAATTTTATTCTACACCCATCATGTGGTTGGGAAAACAATTAAATAATGTATGAATAATTTTTGAAGAAAATTGGATGGTTTATAAAATTATCATATAGAAATTGATAGATAGAATAGTTGTGTTTCATGATTTGATTTACAGAAATTGGATTAAAGATTTGGTGAGATGTCAATAGTTGTGAACTTGATGCATTAAAATATTTTTTATGTTTGGGCCAGAATTTGTTCTATAATCAACCTCTACCCATGACTTTTGCTATTTGCAATTTAGGCTAAAAAGATCACCAGCATTTGTTTCGTGGAAATTTCATATATTTGATTCACTATTATTACTTAAGAATAAAATTCTGTCAAGAAATACTATTTTTAGTAATGAAATGGGAATAAAAGGACATCTAACCTCACATTATACCAATCGACACCTCTGCTCCACGTTAATTAAGGGTTCCAAATATCCTTTTTCATTTCACAAGATAGACAAGATTACTACTTCGTTGCAGTATTGACCATACTTCTATACTCAACTTCAACGATTATTATGACACCGATTAGGGAAACTCCAAGTTTGACACAACAATGATTTTCTGGTTATGGGATAAGCTCCCCAATCTGGACAGCAATATGTTGTGAGTTGCAAGCTACTATTTGAATAAACAAAAAAATAGACTTTTCTTCGTACATCAAATTATCCTCAATGCAGCTTCATAATCAACTCTTTTTAGGACTCGAGTGTTGGACTGCAAAAGTTATGCATGGTCTAATTTTTGTCAAATATCTCTAAATAGCTCTTCAAAATTTTCATCTTCATTTATCACTCTACTCAACAAAATTTTCATCTTCAAATAACTGAACATGATCAATGTGAGACTCAATAAGCTAGTGCAAAGACACAAATGTGGACTTAAAAGAGAGTTGTAAGAAATTAGTTTCAAAGCGAGTTCGCTGTTGAAATTGGAAGGTGGGTAGGTGTAATGCCCCGTACCCGAGACCGTTTCCGGAGTCGAACACGAGGTGTTAACGGACTTAATTCGTTACTTAAACAGCTCATACAATTCATTTTAAAATTTCTAGACAAGCTGACTAACTGAATCATAGTCGCTTTAAAAATCATATCTCGAGTTCCGAAACTCGAAATCCAATTCCGTAAATTTTTCCTGAAACTAGACTCATATATCTATCTAGTGATTTTTTTATAGAATTTTTGGTTGGGCCAATTAGTACATTTTATTAGTTAAAGTCTCCCCTATTTCAGGGTTCGACTACTCTGACCTCTGTGTATTACGAATCAGGTATCTCCCTGTACAGAGCTTCAATAACTATGCAGTTTGTCTCTAATAAAACTAGACTCAATAATGAATCTGTACATATAAAGCATGACTTCTAATTATCTTTGTAAAATTTATGGTGAATTTCCAAAGTTTGAACAGGGAATCCAGAGATCGCTCTGGCCCTATTTCACAAAAATTTAAACATCTCATAAAATATAGCTCATATACCTGTTTCGCTTCTTCCATATGAAAATAGACTCATCAAGCTTCGATTCCATAACTTATTCATTATTTAATTCCATTTCTACTATTTTTAGTGATTTTTCAAATTCATGTTACTACTGCTGTCTGAATCTATTTTATGGTAAAATTTACCTATTTCATGGTTTTCCATGGATTAGCTAGTAATTTGACATACATAACACCAAATATGATCATGATTAGCCATTCCAATGGCTAATCATTACCAAGCATTTCCATACCACTCAATAACCATATCATAAGACCATATATACAAAATGATTATAATGCTATACATGCCATACTCAAAATATACAAGCCATTATGCCAAGATGGTATACAGATAGTGTGAGCGAGCCTCCGACCGTTCCCGATTTTCGAGCTGGCTTGTCAAAACTACAAGGAATGAAAAGGAGGGAGTAAGCATAAATGCTTAATAAGTTCACATGCAAATAGCAAGTAACATAACCATATAAGCAAACATAAAACATCATTTGCATAATCATCACCAAGACATTCATATCACATTTTCATTTATCATCTTACCATATTGTTGTTATATCGATTTTTCAACCCGAGGGTTAAGTACATACCTGCTCAAAGTACCCATTTCACAACACTTACCAATACGTCCCTTTCATCTTGAGTATTCCTCCATTTCAGTAGAACTTTACCCGTTGAACACATCGGAATATAATTCGGATACATGGAAAGTTTGCACATAAGTGCCACATATGTAGGCAAGCTACCATGTAACCCGCCCATAAGCGAACTCGGACTCAACTCAACGAGCTCGGGCGTTCGCATCCGTAAGTGAACTCGGACTCAACTCAACGAGCTCGGATGCCTAGTTACATCTCTCGAACTCGGACTCAACTCAACGAGTTCGAACATTCGCATCCATAAGTGAACTTGGACTCAACTCAACGAGTTCGGATGCCCAAATATCCCGGTGATATGTCACTTGTATCCTAATCCATTCCTAAGGTTCAACGAGAACTTTTTCCGAATCATGTGTCTCAACCATCTTCTACGGAATGCCGTTACCGATACTCGGTAGTATTTCACATTTTCCAAGTATATCACATAATTTGACATATTAACAAACAATTATCACAGTATAATATTTCATAATAATTATCATATCATTTAAATAACATTAAAACATTTAAAATAATAACCATGTCACCAACATTTACATATGAACTTACCTCGTATGCGAAAATGGCTACTTTTACCATTTCGTCCACAACCTGGTATTTTCCCCATTTTAGCTCGAATTTCAGTTTTCCTTGCTCTATCATTTAAAATATAGTCTAATTAGGACTCACATTATTCAAATTGACCCAAAATCATATTTTGAAAAAATTACAATTTTGCCCCTAAACTTTTGCATATTTACACTTTTGCCCCAAAGCTCGTAAATTAAACTTCAGCCTATTTTCTTATGTTTTATGACATGCTGTTCATTTTTCCCTTCTATGGCAACATCAAATTCTCACTCTAACATGTACTTATGACTATTAAGTATTTTTACCGATTAAGCCCTTTTGCTCGTTTTTGCTTAAAACCGAGTAGTACAAGTTGTCTAACATAATTTAAAACCTCATATTCTATCATAAAACACCAAAATACACAAATTTCACCTATGGGTATTTTTCCAAATATGAACTCTAGGTTGAATTATTGCTAGCATAAGCTAAATCGAGCTACCGGGACTCCAAAAACGTAAAAATCATTAAAAACGAGGCTAGAACGGACTTACAATCGAGCTTGGAAGCTTGAAAAACCCTATCCATGGTTTCTCCTTGCTACATTCGGCCATGGGGTTGAAGATGAGCAAAATTGGCTTTTAATTTTGTATTTTAATTCATTTTACCCCTAAATGACCAAAATGCCCTTACTGCTAAACTTTCCAAAAATTCCATCCATGTCCAATTTTTTTCCATAGACTTAGAAATTGGTAAAATTGCTATTTAAGACCTCCTAATTAATATTTCAAAACAATTTCATACTAGAAACTTCTAGAATGCAAGTTTTGCAAATTATTCGATTTAGTCCCTAATTTCAATTTAAGCACTTTATGCATAAAATTTCTTCACTAAATTTTCACACAATCATGCAATCATATCATAGACCTTAAAATAATCATAAAATAATTATTTCTATCTCGAATTTTATGGTCACGAAACTACTATTCCGACTAGGCCCAAAATCAGGATATTACAACTCTCCCCCCTTCAGGGATTTTCGTCCTCGAAAATCTTACCAGAAAAGTGGTCTTCACTTTTAATCTCATATTCAATGCCGAAGAACTTGCACTTAGACTGTACCTCCAATACATCTCTTCAATTTCTCATATGATCTAAAAGCTTACAGTCTCAACTCTCAACTGTTCTTAAATTTTCAACCCTTCTCAGTTTCCCATGATATCATGACATAAAACCCGGATCTCAACTTGATTTAATGGAGACCGGAATTCCAAGAAATCCAACAATCAAAGAGACCTGAAATTCCATGAATCTGATAAGTAGGAATTCATTCAATATAGATATGATTTATAGATCTCGCCAAACATTTAACAATAGGATACATCACATTTTCCTCTTTCTGCTATGGAAATAATTCTGATATGGCCTTAAGAATAATCCTTCTCATTTCCATCCCAATATCAACACTGACAAGGATAATTTTGATAGATCCCAATGTTCGACTTTAACCCCTTTAACAACTCTGATTTTTTGTAACATCGAATGCTCTAAACTATCACATTACCTCACTGTCTTGAAACACATCACAATTCATACAACAGTACATTACTGAAAGTCAGGAAGTCTTTGCTCAATGTAGACTAGTCTAGTTCAGACGCTTCGGTTACCAATATTCTCATCTATCCGAACTCTGTCAACATGTAATAAACTTTTCAGCTTTCACAAGATGGAAACTTTATCATTCGTAGTGACTTAAACTAATATTCAACTCTTTCTAATAAATATACACTTCTCGTTCAACCTATTTACTCTTTTATACGTACAAAATGAAATTCTATTATCAGACTTGGGAAAAATAATCCTGACATAATTGTCACATGAAATCTTTCAAATGAATAATTTACCATACCAACTGAAACTCGCGCTTTTATCACCTATGCCTTTACTGATGTCAAATCCTTACACAGAAATTAGAAAAAATCCCAATACTAAAATCACCACATTACCAAGATCAAATTAGAAGTATAGTCATATGTGACATGATTATCACGAGCTGAAGAACCCACTTCGAACATGAGTCGTAATTGACAAATTATGGAACAAAGATAACAAGAAAACTGAATAAAGAAATCCAAGATAGAGAAACCCGGAATAAAGAAATCCAGAATAAAGATATCCAGGATAAAGAAACCCAAGATACGATACTATGCCGGAGAATCGAAAACCAAACTCATAGAGAAAATACGGAATACCCCGATAATTCTTCAAAGAAAGAAAGTCCAGAAGAAAACATCATTTAATCCCACTGAAATCAAATATAACAAGATCAATATATCTTCCCATACATATATATTAGATGAAGCATCAAGTAGAAGAAACAGAATCATAATATCATACGTATTCTCTCATCAATTCTTATCAGACGAAATGAAATAGAATACTCGATGAAATTGAGCAATATAAATTATAAACCAGTCAGACTACCAATGCTTTCATCCAACACCAGAATTAGAAGACATTCCCATATAACAAGAATTTCTTCAGAAGATCAATAGCCATAGAAATATTTCTGAGAACGGGTAAACACATAGAACATCTCAAAAGAGACTGCTAAATAATCATATTTTGGAAAAATTACAATTTTGCCCCTAAACTTTTGCATATTTACACTTTTTCCCCAAAGCTTGTAAATTAAACTTCAGCCTATTTTCTTATGTTTTATGACATGCTGTTCATTTTTCCCTTCTATGGCAACATCAAATTCTCACTCTAACATGTACTTATGACTATTAGGTATTTTTACCGATTAAGCCCTTTTGCTCGTTTTTGCTTAAAACCGAGTAGTACAAGTTGTCTAACATAATTTAAAACCTCATATTCTATCATAAAAAACCAAAATACACAAATTTCACCTATGGGTATTTTTCCAAATATGAACTCTAGGTTGAATTATTGCTAGCATAAGCTAAATCGAGCTACCGGGACTCCAAAAACGTAAAAATCATTAAAAACGAGGCTAGAACGGACTTACAATCGAGCTTGGAAGCTTGAAAAACCCTATCCATGGTTTCTCCTTGCTACATTCGGCCATGGGGTTGAAGATGAGCAAAATTGGCTTTTAATTTTGTATTTTAATTCATTTTATCCCTAAATGACCAAAATGCCCTTACTACTAAACTTTCCAAAAATTCCATCCATGTCCAATTTTTTTCCATAGACTTAGAAATTGGTAAAATTGCTATTTAAGACCTCCTAATTAATATTTCAAAACAATTTCATACTAGAAACTTCTAGAATGCAAGTTTTACAAATTATTCGATTTAGTCCCTAAATTCAATTTAAGCACTTTATGCATAAAATTTCTTCACTAAATTTTCACACAATCATGCAATCATATCATAGACCTTAAAATAATCATAAAATAATTATTTCTATCTCGAATTTTGTGGTCACGAAACTACTATTCCGACTAGGCCCAAAATCAGGATATTACAGTAGGATTTTCAGATTTAAGCCTAAATGGAAATACATTTTCATGAACTGAGACATCTCTACTTACAAAAATGGTTTTAGAAGCGACGTCATACAACTTATATCCATTTAGAAGCCTAAATGGATTATGTCTTGTTAGTGCATTGGAATACAAATAAACTTACAAGAAATTAACAAAGGCTTCAATGCGAGTATCAATGCCACTTTCTTTAAGGTTTTATTCGCCCCTACCTATATTATGATGTGCAAAAGAGTTACTGGCAAATAAACCTTAAGGATACAAAGAAGCCCAACGACTGTCGATATTTTGCACTAGCAAAAACAGTCCACTGAGCATTGAGCGGAGCATACAAGAATATCAATTTCTATAAAGAATGTCTATAGTAATTCTTTCTATAACAATCTAGAAATATAAAAAAAATGGTGGGAGATTAGAAAGAAACTTTGTTTCTATGTTTTTTTAAGTGTGCTAAACAAATGAAATTTGACTCCTATTTATATGAGTTCTCATATCTCTTCATAGGAACACAACTATCTAAATGGGTAGTCACATCTTTTAACAATAAACATAATTATTCAATAGATGTATCCTTGAATAATCATGATTCATTGTTAATAATAAAGTGTTATAATTTTTGAATTTAAGAGACATAATTCATCATTGTGAAATGTGATAACTCTTGGTTACTTATAACTTTTCATTTTCAACTATTTGAACACTATATATATATTTTGAAAATGTTCTAGGATGCCTAGGGAAGAAAAGAAGGTACCACATACTTGGCTAAAAAATCTAAACCATTACCACTACATATGGTTTGGGTAGAAGCTTCAAATTGATAATTAATCAAGGAAATGAAACTTTTTATTTGGATAAGTATGTTACTTTTGATTCAAAAAGAAAAAGGGTCCAAGAAACTTTAGTATGGTCATCAATAACGATAAGAAAGTATTCAAAATCATTATAGGTCTCGATATGGTATGAACCAAGATGTAACAATTGAAAGATAGTATTGTATCTTGAATTACTAATAGGAAAAGACAACTTTTACTATTTTGCTAATGGATAAACCATATATTTCATAACATGACCCTTATTAAACTTGCTACAATTAATGGAAGAAATTTGATGCATTTTAGAAAAATATGCATGTCCTAAACGTGCATGCCACAAAACTGAGTCATCTAGAGTTGGGACTGAGATGGATTACAAAATAACAACTGTTGGTATGGATTGAGTGCACACAATTGCATGCTATGAGGTTCTTTATTCTTTTATTGAATTTGTCATGGCCACATTCTTTGTCGTTTCCAAGTGCTTTTTTTTAGATATGCAATTAAGTGGAAACCTAATCAAGCAAAAAATAAAAATTGTTCTTTCTTATGGTTTTTCAAATAGAAGTGATCATATGTGCCATTAAATTTCTTTTTCCATTAAGAATTGGAGGAATAAAGGGTTACAGATTCAATTGGTTTAGTGAAAGATGTATCAACATTGTAACACCTCATTCTTTCTTCTTATAATAGCAATGCATAGGCTTCATTCACAGGAGGCAGTGGTTGTCTTAGCAAGATCTAAGTTATTACTGCAACATAAGTTCCATTTAGTCTCATGAGAAATTGCAACAACTTTTGTTGTTGGATGCAATTGTTGTAGGCCTTGTAATTTCCACCTGGTATTAGCATCAAACAAGCATTTTCTTCTTACAAAAGGCACAACTCCAAATAGTAAACTGTAAGGTGAATGTTCCTTGAATATGTGAATATGACTCTTTCTTTCAAGTAAAGTCACTTAAGTTGAAATTGAAAACTTGAATATTGGCTTCTTGCGAATTAAGTTTGGTTACTTGTGAAACAAGTAAAGTCACTTTTTTATCTTTGAAGGCCAATATTAGATTAAACTGAAAATTTTATAGAAGTAATATCTTATGTTTATTTTTAACCTTCTTTATAGAGAAGTAGTTAGATTATAACTCTTATGCAAATAAAACTTGAGTAGTATACAAACTTAAGTTTTGTCTAAGTTAAATTGGACAGAGTAAACAAGAGATTAAGAGCTTGAAAAAGCATATATTTGTTCAAGAAAGGAATTGTTTATGTGTGCATTATTTCTGTAAGCAATAAAAAAAGTCTCTTGTGTTGGACAACTAAGCTTTTGATGGAGAAGTTTAGTGGGTAAGTCATCTAGTCTTTGTACAATAGTGAGGTCGTCAAATTGGTGAGTATTAGACTAGTGTTTAAATCATTGGTTGTACTATAAGAAAGTAGATCATTGCTCTGAGAAATGACCATAGATGTAGATTGAAGTCTAACTAAGGAAACAATCTTAGTGTTCATATTTATATTTTGCGCACTTTGAGTTTCATGGTTAAAACTATGGATACAGTTCCAAGCATCATTTGAGCCATGGTTTCAGTTTGCAAAGCAAGTACCCCTTTTCTTCATCAATTATTATTAGAGCCTCGCACTTAACTAATGTGAATCTTTAGGCCCAATTTCAGACACATGGATGTGATATGCTCACACTACCTCAAGGCCCAATAATAATGTCCAAGGCCAAGCAAATAAAACTAAGATTCAATCAAAGGAAATTTGTTTTCATTAATAAAGTTTTCAACTCTAGGATTTAGTTTCTTTGTGCAATATTTTTGTTGTGCAATATTTCTTTATTGTGATTTTTAGAAGTAGTTTTTTTCTCGATTTTCTTCAAGGAGTCGTGGGATCCATTCTTCACCCTTCAATTTTCCAAGGACTACTTCTTGGAGGATTGATTAGAGTCATTAATTGAGTTTGTTGGGATTTATATCTCAAAGGGTTCAATTGGATGTTTATGCTTCCATCCATCATATCTATCGGTTTACTCTTTCCATCTTTCACTTTTAAATTTCATCTATTTATTTATTATTTTAAATATTTATTCTTAGTTCTTAAATTTCTTATTTGTTTTCTTTAATTTCTAAATTTGTTTATTTCTTCTTTCAGATCATACCCTAATCTTTTTTCTGGATTTGAACAACTTGAATTCGATCCTAATCCGCTTCCTTTCGCATCTTGAGTCAAACATATTCCACTCGAGGTGCTTGATTCAAGGAAAGTTGTGTTCTTTTATTATTGATAGTGGTAGTTGTGCCAATATGGTGAGTAGCTTTTTAGTGGATAATTTATCTTTACCTTGTCAAAATCATCCCAAGCCATATCACTTACATTAGCTTGACAAAAGTTCAGAAGTTAATGTAGTTAAACAATCCTTAATTAAATTCAAAATTGGGAATTATTCTAACAAGGTTTGGTGTGATGTAGTTCCCATGCATGCTGCCCATTTGCTTCTTAGAAGACCATGGCAACATGATAGTGATATGGAACAACATGGCAAATTGAACCGTTATTCCCTTGTGTTTAAAGGAAAAAGTTACACTTTAGCCCTTTTGGAGCCCAAAGCTGCATATAAGGAAAATTCTACTTTATAGTCCACCTTTTTTTAGGGAATATAAATATGAGGTAAAATTGGAGAGTTCTCAAATGGGAAAAGAAAATAAAAACAAGAAAATATCCATACAAAATGAGGAATGATTATGTTTTAACTAACCATAACTCGATTTTGTTTAGTGATGCTTCTTTGTTACAGGATTTCAAGCATCCATTGATGGACTTTCGATTACATTACTTTACCATCAATAGATAATTTTACTTGTGGGAGAGAGGTAAGTTAAACATTGATAATTCTCCACAAGTGTTACAAGGTAAGAAAAATAAGGATATATTGAAAATTGAAACATATAAGCATACCTTGAATGTTTTTGATAAGTATGCTACTGATATTAAGTATCCTTATGACATGCTTCTCATTAGTCAAGGTTCAATAAACTTTGGTTTAAAACTTCACTTAATTTTATGGGTTTATCTTGATTTGTAAAGGTTAAAAATAGCAACTATGTTGCATTAAATAGGTTTATTAAAGCATTTTATACATTTTCTCTTGCAAAAAAATTTTCTATCTTGATCTTTAATGATGAATTTTTACATAATAATCTTAGCCTTCTTGATTTTTATTGCTATGTAAAATGCTTAACTCATCATTGTGTTGACACCATTTTTTTGAATGAAAACGGGGTCGACTTGGATTTAAAAAAAGAATGAAAACGGGAGTCGCCACCAATCCTTTTTTGACGAGGTGTGATCGGGTCACCTCAAAAAAAGTGGTTGTTTTTAATAAATGATTTAATTTTATTAAAACAACGATTTTGGTCTACGAAATTCAGAAAAATGAGTTCGGGAGCCGGTTACGCACGAGGAAGGATTAGCACCCTCGATACGCCCAAAATTGGTACCTAGTTGATTAATTAGTGTTTTAGTGTCGAAAATTAAAAATTTGAAGAGTTTAAAAAAAATACGATTCTTAAAAGAAAATCTGATATCGTGAATTGAAACATAAGATTCTCTTGTTCCGAAGGAATATCACATCCAGCTCGTTAGGACACGATACTCTAAACCATCGAAACCAAGATCACCTTATAGTTTAATGAAACCATACTTTGAAGCTTTAAGAGGATATTTGGCTATTTAGTCAAACGAGAAATCGAAACCCAGCACGTTAGGGCACGTTTTCTCGAGTTTCCAAACGCGAAATATTGCCTTATTTAGAAAAATTTTCCTTTTGGTGTTTAGTGTCAATGCTTGACAAAACAATAACGAATACGACAAGGTGAGCAAAGTAAAGTGAGTAACAACAATGCAATAGGCAAAATGAAATGACGAGGCGATTACATAAACAAAGCGTACAAATAAATAAATAGAACTAACATTTAAAAAAAAAGCACAAGTGTACACGAATAAATAAACAAACACCAAATAACAATGATGACAATAAATACAATTATGTAAAAATGTATATGCATATATAATTTTAAGCCATAAAATAAGAAATGCATATAAATTATAGAATATGAAAACATAGATAAATATATACATATATGTGTAAAAATAATATTATAAAAAAAAGGGTACGTATACATGTATAAAAAAAAATAAATGTATTAACAATGAATATAATAAGGGTAAGAAAACAAGTATATACACAATATATATGTAACGTGGTACTAAGGACATATATATATATATACAATACAGTATTTAAAATAATATTTACGTAATACAAAATATAATATTAAAAGGTATATGTACATACGTAATATATAAATACATATATAATATAATGTTAAAATATTTACATAATACTAAAATATTTAGGTAATATATGCGTATATTGAAAACTAGTAATAATATTACCGAGGTATATACAAATATATCAAGTATATATACGTATTATAAATATATAAATATATAACAAAGCATAAACTAATAAAAATAATAAGAATAATAATAATGATAACATTGGAATATAAAAGAAACAAACATAACATTAATAAAATATTAAAATAAAGTGAAATAAAAATATTAAATATGAGAATATATATAGGTATACACGTACATAATAAAAATATATACTAATACATAATAATAATAATGGTATATAAAAATAACAAGGATATTTAATAAAGATATAAAAATCAACAAAAAAAGGACTAAAATTGAATTAAAAACAAAGTTGTGGGGCCAATTTGAAATGAAAACAAAGAAAAGGGACTTAATTGTACGCGCGTGAAACGTTGGGGGACCGAAACAACAATTATTCCTTTCCTTTAAAACGCAGCACATTGGCGGGGACTAAATCGAAAAGCGCGAGAAATTATAGGGCCAAATTGAAAACCATAAAAAACTTAATTGTGAAGCATCAGAAAAGCGGAAGGACTGCACGCATAAATATCCCATTCAAATGAAAACACGCGGATCCTCTAGCGGGTCGGGTCGGATGGGTCGGGCATGGCCAAAACGACGTCGTTTTGGGGCTTAAGTGTAGCCCCAAAGCGACGTCGTTTTGGAGGGCTATATAAGGCCTAAACTAACCAAAAAAAAATCATTTGGGGAGAGGGAAAGAAAAAAAAAAGAGAGAGGGAAGAGAGAGGGAAGAGAGAAGGGAGAGAGAAGGGAGGGGAATCCAGCCAGGGGCCGGTCACCGGACGGCCACCGGAGGCTCGCCGGCGCCGGCGCCGGCCACCGCACGCGGTGGCCGGAAAAGGTAAAAAAAATATTTTTTTTTTTATTTTTTTGTTATTTGTTCTTGGTCTTAGAATATATAGATTTTAGGTTTATATTAACTTTAAAAATGTATAGATATGTATATAGAAATCGAAAAAAAGTAACCTTTTCCGTTTGCCTTTCCTTTTTTCCGAATGCTTGCTATCTCAGTACTGAGATCTATGTATTTTTTTAAAACTCTAACTTCTGTTTTTTTGTATTCAAATGCCGAAAAAACAAACAAAAAAGAAGAAGAACCCAAAGAAAAAAAAAACCTTTTTTTTCATTTCGGGTTTTATAACCCATTTTACATCCTTTTTCTATTATTCTATCCTGTTTTTTGTCTTGATCTTGCAGGGTATGGAGGTGCTGGTAGTGGAGGAGGAGCAGGTGGCCGACATGGTGGCATGGAGAGCTGGGCGTGGCAGACGAGGAGGCCACGCGAGGCATGCGGCGGCCAGCTAGGGTTTGCTGCTGAATTTTGCTGAAAAATGTTTTAGATTTTGGGCCATTTGGGCTTTAGGATTTTGATTTGTTTGGGTTTAAATTTTGGGTCAGAGTTTGGGTTTGTAAATGGGCTGTTACTTTTGGGTTTATTATTTGAGTTATTTTGTTGGTATGGGCCCGGGCAAAATGGGCTCGTACAGCTGCCCCTCTTTGCTTGTTGTCGTGTAACGAGAACAGAGCAAAGACTAAGAAGGCCAATTTTGCCCGGTCTCGCCGAGTCTTGATTTTATGGTGCTTATCTTCTTCAAGTAACCTCATTTCAGTCCACTACGTCTTCTTGCTTTGATCCACTTCACGGCAACTTCAGATACGCCTTGTAGCTTCAATCTACTTTGTTATGACTCCATGGGGATGAGATTTGTGTTTTTAGTCTGCTCCACTACTGCTTAGGGAGATAAGACTGAATGTTGTTTTCTTCGATCTATTCCACTGTTGTCCAGGGAGATAGAACTACCAGCTTTAATGTACTCCACTGTAATCAGGGAGGTAAAATCTGCCATCTTCGATCTTCTTCGCTGCCAAATACAGGAAGGCAAGATCTGTAATCTTCGATCTACTTCACGCCAAATACATGAAGATAAGATCTGATTTCTTCGATCTACTTCGCCACCAGTATGGGAAGACAAGATCTGCATCGTCAATCCACTTCCTACCAATATAGGAAGACCGGATCTGCTACCTTTGATCTACTTCACGCCAATACATGAAGACAAGATCTGCTTTCTGCAATCTACTTCGCCACCAATATGGGAAGACAAGATCTGCATCTTCGATCCACTTCCTACCAATATAGGAATATAGGATCTGCTACCTTCGATCTACTTCACGCCAATACATGAAGACAAGATCTGCTTTCTTCGATCTACTTTGCCACCAATATGGGAAGACAAGATCTGTATCTTTGATCCACTTCCTACCAATATAGGAAGATAGGATCTGCTACCTTCGATCTACTTCACGCCAATACATGAAGACAAGATCTGCTTTCTGCAATCTACTTCGCCACCAATATGGGAAGACAAGATCTGCATCTTTGATCCACTTCCTACCAATATAGGAAGACCGGATCTGCTACCTTTGATCTACTTCACGCCAATACATGAAGACAAGATCTGCTTTCTGCAATCTACTTCGCCACCAATATGGGAAGACAAGATCTGCATCTTCGATCCACTTCCTACCAATATAGGAAGATAGGATCTATTTACGCCTAGTGTTTAGGATGACATGATCAGAATGAATCAAATGCTCCTAACTAGATGTGTATGTATTATATTTGTAGAATGTCATGAGAATGATCCATTTTTAATGCTTAGGTTGTCATTCCTCATTGTTCATCAAAGTTCTATCACTGATGCCTTCTTGTTCAGCCAGTTTGACAGAAAACCAAAGAAATAGACGCTATTTAGACTATCATTTCTCAAATGTTTCCAACCCTTAGGTTTGGTTAGTTCTAAACAATAGTCCTGTTTCAGGTCCTCGTATTATTTAGAAACTTTCAGAGTAATATGCAGAACTCCTTCTGCATGTGTATTGTCAATCCATTAATCGTTATTTCAAGGAAAAATGCTTGAAAGATTATCAAAATGGACAAAATAAAATTTTGCTGAGAGCAAAGTTCGAAATGAATAAATCAATCAAGATAGCAAATTTTGCTGAGATATGATGAAAAAGATTATCACAATGAATAAGATGGAATTTTATTGAGAGCAGAGCTCTAAATGAACAAATAGAAAATTTTGCTAAGATAAGATAAAAAAAACAGGTGCTCCAGATATCGCAGCATGAGCTCCTCTACACAAACTCTGTGTTTAGAAATCCTAAAAGACTTTGTTGATGCCCCAAGATGTAGCATCTCTCCTTCTTGTTAATTCGGAGAAGACAAAACTACTCTATGCCTCAACTTTGATCGAAAATTCGAATTGCCCATTCCTGGGTTTTCAATTCAAAGCCCCTTTGGTCTCAAGGTGCCCTTTGCGGGTTTTCGCCTTGGCCTCTCTCCCTTTTTTTTTTTTTTTTAGGCAAAGTACCTCTTCACTGAATCCGAATTCACAGGATTGGGCAAGCTTTTGCCATCCATCCCAGTTAAAATTAATGCCCCTCCTGAAAAGGCCTTTTTACTACATAAGGTCCCTCCCAGTTTGGCATCCACTTTCCTCTGAAGTCCTTTTGTATGGGAAGGATCTTCTTCAGTACCAAGTCCCCTTCATGGAAGTTTCTAGGACGAACTTTCTTATTGTAAGCTCGCATCATTCGTTTCTGGTACATTTGACCATGACGGATAGCTCTTAACCTCCTTTCTTCAATCAAGTTCAGCTGATCATATCGGGCTTGGACCCATTCTGCTTCGTCTAACTTTAGTTCTGAAAAAACTCGGAGAGAGGGAATTTCAACCTCAATTGGTAGCACTGCCTCCATTCCATAAACCAAAGAGAATGGTGTTGCCCCGATAGAAGTCCTGACGGATGTTCGATAAGCATAGAGGGCGAATGGCAACTTCTCGTGCCAATCTCTATAGGTCTCAGTCATTTTCCCCACAATCTTTTTGATATTTTTATTGGCTGCCTCCACCGCACCATTCATCTTCGGACGATATGGCGATGAGTTGTGGTGCTTGATCTTGAATTGATTACAAACCTCTGCTATCGTGCTATTATTCAAATTTAATGCGTTGTCTGATATGATCCTTTCAGGCATTCCATACCGACATATGATTTCCTTCTTTAAAAACTTGCTGACAGCTGTCTTTGTGACGTTGGCGTAAGAAGTAGCCTCTACCCACTTAGTAAAGTAGTCAATCACTACAAAAATGAAACGATGTCCGTTTGAAGCCTTTGGCGATATCGGCCCAATGACGTCCATGCCCCACATGGAGAAAGGCCATGGGGAAGTCATGACGTGAAGAGGTGATGGAGGCACATGAATTTTGTCTCCGTAAATCTGGCATTTATGGCACTTCTTAGCATACTTGATGCAGTCTCCTTCCATGGTAGACCAATAATATCCAAATCTCATGATCTGTCTGGCCATTGTGAAACCGTTAGCGTGTGTTCCACAAATACCATCATGGACTTCTTCCAAGATCTGCTTGGCCTCCACAGCGTCTACACATCTTAACAGCACCTGATCTTTTCCTCTTTTCTACAGGATTTCTCCATCTAAGACGTAACCACTGGCCAGCCTCCTCAACATTCTCTTGTCATTCTCAGTTGCTTGGTTTGGGTATTCACAATTTTCACGTATCGCAATATGTCCTGATACCAAGGGTTGTCGTCCTTTTCTTCTTCCTCATCAATATTACAACAGTGGGCTGGAGCATCATAAATGCTCATTTGGATAGGCTTCACATCCTCTGGTCTGTTTACTTTGATCATGGAAGCCAATGTAGCTAAAGCGTCGGCCATCTGATTCTCGTCTCGTGGGAGATAACAAAAGTGATGTCGTCAAATTCTTCAATCAATTCTAGGACTATCCTTCGGTAACTAATCAATTTAGGGTCTCTTGTTTCCCATTCGCCTTTGAGCTGATAAATTACCAATGCCGAATCCCCATATACCTCAAGTACCTTGATTTTGCGTTCCATAGCCGCACGGATTCCCATGATACATGCTTCATATTCCGCCATGTTATTTGTGCAATCAAAATCTAGTTTACTGGTGAAAGGATAATGATCACCGTTTGGAGATACCAAGACTGCCCAATCCCGTTGCCCATGGCATTTGAGGCTCCGTCAAAATTTAATTTCCAAGTATTGCCTTCTTGTGTGCTTGCTTCAGTATTGCCACATACATCAGATCCTCATTTGGGAAGTCAAAGTTCAAAGGCTCATAATCGTCCAGGGCTCTACTTGCTAGAAAATCTGCTATCGCGCTCCCTTTTACAGCCTTTTGATTCACATAGGTTATGTCAAATTCAGATAGTAGAATTTGCCATCGGGCCATCCTTCCGTTTAGAGCAGTTGACTCCATCATGTATTTCAGAGGGTCTAACTTTGAGATTAACCAAGTCGTATGGTACAACATGTATTGTCTCAATCTCCGAGTAGTCCAAACCAATGCGCAACATAATTTTTCAATTGGCGAATATCTCGTTTCGCATTCAGTGAACTTCTTACTGAGATAATAGATCGCTCTTTCTTTTCGTCCTGACTCATCATGTTGGCCGAGCACGCACCCCATGGAATTCTCAAATACTGCCAAGTATAGTATCAGTGGTTTGTCAGGGCAAGTGGCACCAGTACTGGGGCGTTGGACAAGTAATGTTTAACTCTTTCGAAAGTTTCCTGCACTCCTCATCTCATACACCTGGATTGTGTTTCCTAAGAAGACGGAATATGGGGTCACATTTCTCAGTTAATTGTGAAATGAATCGAGCGATGTAATTTAGTCTTCCTAGGAAACCCCGAACTTCTTTTTGAGTACTTGGCGGAGGTAATTCTTGTATGGCCTTAACTTTGTCTGGGTCAATTTCGATTCCCTTTTCGCTGACTAAGAATCCTAGCAGTTTTCCTGATCTAGCCCCGAAAGTACACTTGGCTGGGTTAAGTTTTAGCTGGAACTTCCTTAACCTCAGAAACAGTTTTCTCAGAACTTGCACGTGTTCCCTTTCTGTTCTGGATTTTGCGATCATGTCATCAATATAAACTTCTATCTCTTTATGCATCATATCATGGAATAATGCTACCATGGCTCTCTGATACGTTGCTCCCGCATTTTTCAATCAAAAGGCATCACTTTATAAAAAACGTCCCCACATCGTTATGAATGTGGTCTTCTCCCTGTCTTCAGAAAGCATCTTAATTTGGTTGTACCCGGAGAAACCATCCATGAAAGAGAACAGTGAGTATCCGGCCGTGTTGTCTACCAAGGTATCGATATGAGGCAGTGGGAAATTATCTTTTGGGCTGGCTTGTTCAAGTCTCTGTAGTCCACACACATTCGCACCTTCCCATCTTTCTTAGGAACAGGGACTATATTGGCTACCCATTCTGAGTACTTGACCACCTGTAAGAAACCAGCATCAAATTGCTTCTTGACTTCTTCCTTTATTTTTAGCAAGACATCAGGCCTCATCCTTCGAAGCTTTTGTTGGACTGGTTTGCATTCCTCCTTTATAGGCAATCGGTGTACCACGATATCGGTACTTAAACCTGGCATATCTGGTAGGACCATGCGAAGACATCTTTAAACTCTTGAAGCAACTCAACAGGTCTCGCCTTGTTCCTTGGCAATGCAAGCGCCAACTTTACCTCTCTGCCCTCTTCTAAGATCACAACTGTCCTATGATTCCTT